>NC_074671.1:1118085-1260585 GCF_029448725.1 Salvelinus fontinalis
CTTCACCCTTATCTCCTGCTCTTCTCTTCTTCTCTCTTCCTCAGAATAATGTTCTTCACCCTTATCTCCTGCTCCTCTCTTCTTCTCTCTTCTTCAGAATAATGTTCTTCACCCTTATCTCCTGCTCCTCTCTTCTTCAGAATAATGTTCTTCACCCTTATCTCCTGCTCCTCTCTTCTTCTCTCTTCTTCAGAATAATGTTCTTCACCCTTATCTCCTGCTCCTCTCTTCTTCTCTCTTCTTCAGAATAATGTTCTTCACCCTTATCTCCTGCTCCTCTCTTCTTCTCTCTTCTTCAGAATAATGTTCTTCACCCTTATCTCCTGCTCCTCTCTTCTTCTCTCTTCTTCAGAATAATGTTCTTCACCCTTATCTCCTGCTCCTCTCTTCTTCTCTCTTCTTCAGAATAATGTTCTTCACCCTTATCTCCTGCTCCTCTCTTCTTCTCTCTTCTTCAGAATAATGTTCTTCACCCTTATCTCCTGCTCCTCTCTTCTTCTCTCTTCTTCAGAATAATGTTCTTCACCCTTATCTCCTGCTCCTCTCTTCTTCTCTCTTCTTCAGAATAATGTTCTTCACCCTTATCTCCTGCTCCTCTCTTCCTCTCTCTTCTTCAGAATAGATGTCCTAACCGACTTGCCAAAACTATAGTTAATTAACAAGAAATTTGTGGAGTGGTTGAAAACGAGTTTTAATGACTCCAACCTCAGTGGATGTAAACTTCTGACTTCAACTGAATATACAGGGTGTTACGGTACAGAGTCAATGTGCGGGGGCACCGGTTAGTTGAGGTAATTGAGGTAATATGTACATGTAGGTAGAGTTATTAAAGTGACTATGCATAGATAATAACAGAGAGTAGCAGCAGCGTTCCGGAGGGAGGGGGGGGGGGGGGTGCAATGCAAATAGTCTGGGTAGCCATTTGATTAGCAGTTCAGGAATCTTATGGGTTGGGGGTAGAATCTATTTAGAAGACTCTTGGACCTAGACTTGGCGCTCCGGTACTGCTTGCCGTGCGGTAGCAGAGAGAACAGAATGATTAGGGTGGCTGGAGACTTTTTGACAATTTTTATGGCCTTCCTCTGACACAGTGTGGTATAGAGGTCCTGGATGGCAGGAAGCTTGTAGATGTCCTAACCGACTTGCCAAAACTATAGTTTGTTAACAAGAAATGTGTGAAGTGATTGAAAAACGAGTTTTAATGACTCCAACCTGAGTGTATGTAAACTTCCGACTTCAACTGTATGTGTTACTGTATGAAGCGAAGGTTAAGTTAAAACATTCTACTGCATTGGTTTTACAAGTACAACCCAGAATGAAGGGTTTGAAATTATGTCTGGTTTAATGTGTTGATTTTTACTTTATTATAAATATGATATAGGAGCTAAAATCGAAGCTTGTCCCCAGTGATGTACTGCTCCCTCTGCTGGTGGGGGACTGCTCCCTCTGCTGGTGGGGGACTGCTCCCTCTGCTGGGTGGGGGACTGCTCCCTCTGCTGGGTGGGGGACTGCTCCCTCTGCTGGGTGGGGGACTGCTCCCTCTGCTGGGTGGGGTACTGCTCCCTCTGCTGGGTGGGGGACTGCTCCCTCTGCTGGGTGATGTACTGCTCCCTCTGCTGGGTGGGGGACTGCTCCCTCTGCTGCTGGGGGACTGCTCCCTCTGCTGGGTGGGGGACTGCTCCCTCTGCTGGGTGGGGGACTGCTCCCTCTGCTGGGTGGGGGACTGCTCCCTCTGCTGGGTGGGGGACTGCTCCCTCTGCTGCTGGGGGACTGCTCCCTCTGCTGGGTGGGGTACTGCTCCCTCTGCTGGGTGGGGGACTGCTCCCTCTGCTGGGTGGGGGGGGGGGGGGCTCCTTCTGCTGTTTCCTGAAGTTCACGATCATCTCCTTTGTTTTGTTGACGTTGAGTGTGAGGTTATTTTCCTGACACCACACTCCGAGGGCCCTCACCTCCTCCCTGTAGGCTGTCTCGTCGTTGTTGGTGATCAAGCCACTGTTGTGTCGTCTGCAAACTTGATGATTGAGTTGGAGGCGTGTGTGGCATATAGTATAATTATGTATCACATCCGACCGTGATTTGGAGTCCCATAGAGCGGCGCGTAATTGGCCCAGCATTTCTCTCCCTCTAAAAACAGAAATAAATGTTTTGGCCTTTATTCACTATTCATTATTTATTCATTTACAATCGCTCACTTTCATTTTTTAAAAACAAAATAACCTCCAAAATATCGTTATATATTATCAAGTTAATGACACAGTGATAGAGCCGGCACCTACATAAAGCTGAGTGACTCAATCATTCAAGACTTTGGATCAAAATAAATAAGTATCAACATTCTTTCTGAAAGTCTTTAATAAAGAAATGCTTTTCCTGACCTGGACACCATGTACAGTATTATAATAGCCCATTATGGGCTGTTAGCAGGACAATATATCTTTACCAACGCCTCTGTATTTTGATATTTTGTATATGGGGGCTCCTGAGTGGGGCTTACTCAGTGCTAACAGATATGCAGGATTGATACCCGTGCCGGCCGCCACCGGGAGACCCATGAGGTCAAGGTCCTAAACGAAATCATAACCGCCATCGATAAAAGACAATATTGTGCAGCCGTCTTCATCGACCTGGCCAAGGCTTTCGACTCTGTCAATCACCACATTCTTATTGGCAGACTCAACAGCCTTGGTTTCTCAAATGATTGCCTCGCCTGGTTCACCAACTACTTCTCAGACAGAGTTCAGTGTGTCAAATCGGAGGGACTGTTGGCCGGACCTCTGGCAGTCTCTATGGGGGTACCACAGGGTTCAATTCTCGGGCCGACTCTTTTCTCAGAAAATATCAATGATGTCGCTCTTGCTGCTGGTGATTCTCTGATCCACCTCTACGCAGACGACACCATTCTGTATACATCTGGCCCTTCTTTGGACACTGTGTTAACAAACCTCCAGACAAGCTTCAATGTCATACAACTCTCCTTCCGTGGCCTCCAACTGCTCTTAAATGAAAGTAAAACTAAAAGCATGCTCTTCAACCTATCGCTGCCCGCACCTGCTCGCCCGTCCAGCATCACTACTCTGGACGGTTCTGACTTAGAATATGTGGACAATTAAAAAATAGCTAGGTGTCTGGTTAGACTGTAAACTCTCCTTCCATACTCACATTAAGCATCTCCAATCCAAAATTAAACCCACTGGCTCCAGGTCATCTATAAGTCTCTGCTAGGTAAAGCCCCGCCTTATCTCAGCTCACTGGTCACCATAGCAACACCCACCCGTAGCACGCGCTCCAGCAGGTATTTTTCACTGGTCATCCCCAAAGCCAATTCCTCCTTTGGCTGCCTTTCCTTCCAGTTCTCTGCTGCCAATGACAGGAACGAATTGGAAAAATCCCTGAAGCTGGAGACTCATTTCTCCCTCACTAACTTTAAGCATCAGCTGTCAGAGCAGCTCACAGATCATTGCACCTGTACATAGCCCATCTGTAAATAGCCCATCTAACTACCTCATCCCCATACTGTTATTTATTTGATATATTTTGCTCCTTTGCACCCCAGTATCTCTACTTCCACCTTCATCATCTGCACATCTATCACTCCAGTGTTAATGCTAAATTGTAATTATTTCTCCACTATGGCCTATTTATTGCCTTACCTCCCTTATCCTACCTCATTTGCACACACTGTATATCGATTTTTTTTCTATTGTGTTATTGACTGTACGTTTGTTTATTCCATGTTTAATTCTGTGTTGTTTGTATCGCACTGCTTTGCTTTATCTTTGCCAGGTCGCAGTTGTAAATGAGAACTTGTTTTCAACTGGCCTACCTGGTTAAATAAAGGTGAAAAAAAGTGACTTTTGGTTTAAATGTATAATCTTCCAATCCTCTATATGTAGTTATTGACAGAGAGTCACGTCATATTTTTCGATAAACTGTAGTCCTACCGTAGGTGACATGAGTCTCACTAGTGTTGAGTAAAGTGCTGTTAAAAGTGATTTATATACCAAAGAGGGCATATTGAAGTTAAAAGCAACAAGATTTGAAGCAATCACTCTGCTCTGAGACAAGCTTGGGGACTGGTCTTGATAAATCAATGAGATTTTTATTTTCACTGAATCTCCGTTTGGGTATTGGTTAGACTACAATTAGGGTGTGGAAATGTTATGCTCTTAGTGTAACCTTTATTAACTAGGCAAGTCAGTTTAAAACAAATTCTTATTTACAAGGACAGCCTACTCCTCCTCCCCATCGGGGAATTGAATCCCAGTCTCCCGCGTGTAGCTAAATAGCCAAGTACTGTAGCCTTCTCCCGACTGGCACGTTGTACAGCGCCATAGTTTTTGTTCTAATGGAAACACTGAGGGTTTTTTGTTTTTTCTTGGAACAGAAACACCATAATATTAATCAAATTAATGAATCAACATTTCTTAAAATCAGTCCCATATACTATGTTCTTATAAAAAAAGGTTTTAAATTCTCCAGTACTGTACAGTCACTATTGCAGGTTATCAAATGCTTCTCAAAGATGCCCTCTGGTGGTCAACCTAGCACTAACTAACATTAATGGTACCAGTGGTTCACACTTAAATAACGTGCCATAGAATTCTGTAGCACCATGCAAGCTGAGCCGCAGTACGCAGCAAACTTTTAAAGGACACTAAGGTCCCACAGTTGAGAGTGCTGTGAAAGCAAAACACAAGCCATGAGGTCGAATGGATCCTCTGTAGAGCTCAGAGACAGGTTGTGTTGAGGCACAGGTCTGGGGAAGGGTGCCAAAAAAAATGCCTGCAGCATTGAAGGTCCCCAAGAACACAGTGGCCTCCATCGTTCTTAAGTGGAAGAAGACTTTCTAGAGCTGGCCGCCCAGCCAAACTGAGCATTCGGGGGAGAAGAGCATTGGTCAGGGAGGTGACCAAGAACCCATTGGTCACTCTGACAGAGTTCCATAGTTCCTCTGTGGAGATGGGAGAACCTTTCAGAAGGATAACCATCTCTGCAGCACTCCACCAATCAGGCCTTTATGGTAGAGTGGCCAGACGGAAGCCACTCCTCAGTAAAAGGCACATGACAGCCTGCTTGGAGTTTACCAAAAGGCACATAAAGACTCAAACCATGAGAAACAAGATTCTCTGGTTTGATGAAACCAAGATTGAACTCTTTTGACTGAATGCCAAGCGTCACGTCTGGAGGAAACCTAGCACCATCCCTATGGTGAAGCATTGTGGTGGCAGCATCATGCTGTGGGTATGTTTCTCTGTGGCAGGGACTGGGAGACTAATCAGGATCGAGGGAAAGATGAACAGAAAAAAGTAGATAGAGATCCTTGATGAAAACCTGCTCCAGAGCGCTCAGGACCTCAGGCGAGGGGGATCGTTCACCTTCAAACAGGGCAACGACCCTAAGCACACAGCCAAGACAACGCAGGAGTGGATTCGGGACTTGAGTGGCCCAGACAGAGCCCAAACTTAAACCCGATTGAACAGCTTTGGAGAGACCTGAAAATAGCTGTGCAGCGACGCTCCCCATCCAACCTGACAGAGCTTGAGAGGATCTGCAGAGAAGAATGGGAGAAACTCCCCAAATACAGGTGTGCCAAGTTTGTAGCATCATACCCAAGAAGACTCAAGGCTGTAATTGCTGCCAAAGGTACTTCAACAAAGCACTGAGTAAAGGGTCTGAATACTTATGTAAATGTGATATTTCAGTTTTTTTTATTTTTAATAAATTAGCAAAAAATGTCTAAACAGTTTTTGCTTTGTCATTTTGAGCTATTGTCTGTAGATTGATGAGGATATATTTTTTTAATCCATTTTAGAATAAGGCTGTAAACATAACAAAATGTGGAAAAGTCATGTGTTCAGAATAATTTCTGAAGGCACTGGTCTTTGGGTTGTTTGACATACTGCCAAATTCTTTAAACACGACGTTGGAGGCGGCTTATGGTAGAGAAATCAACATTCAATTCTCTGGCAACAGCTCTGTTGGACGTTTCATGTCAAATCAAAGTTTATTTGTCACGTGCGCCGAATACAACAGGTGTCGACCTTTACAGTGAAATGCTTACTTACAGGCTCTACCCAATAGTTCAAAAATGGAATTAGGTGAACAATAGTTAAGTAAAGAAATAAAACAACAGTAAAAAGACAGTGAAAAATAACAGTAGAGAGGCTATATACAGTAGAGAGGCTATATACAGTAGAGAGGCTATATACAGTAGAGAGGCTATATACAGTAGAGAGGCTATATACAGTAGAGAGGCTATATACAGTAGAGAGGCTATATACAGTAGAGAGGCTATATACAGTAGAGAGGCTATATACAGTAGAGAGGCTATATACAGTAGAGAGGCTATATACAGTAGAGAGGCTATATACAGTAGAGAGGCTATATACAGTAGAGGCTATATACAGTAGAGAGGCTATATACAGTAGAGAGGCTATATACAGTAGAGGGGCTATATACAATAGAGGGGCTATATACAATAGAGGGGCTATATACAATAGAGAGGCTATATACAGTAGAGAGGCTATATACAGTAGAGAGGCTATATACAGACACCGGTTAGTCAGGCTGATTGAGGTAGTATGTACATGTAGATATAGTTAAAGTGACTATGCATATATGATATGATGAGCAGCAGTGTTAAAGAGGGGTTGGCGGGTGGCGGGACACAATGCAGATAGCCCGGTTAGCCAATGTGCTGGAGCACTGGTTGGTCGGGACAATTGATGTAGTATGTACATGAATGTATAGTTAAAGTGACTATGCACATATGATAAACAGGGAGTAGCAGCAGCGTAAAAATAATGGTTGGGGGGGGCACACAATGCAAATAGTCCGGGTAGCCTGATTTACCTGTTCAGGAGTCTTATGGCTTGGGGGTAAAAACTGTTGAGAAGCCTTTTTGTCCTAGACTTGGCACTCCGGTACCACTTGCCATGCGGTAGTAGAGAGAACAGTCTATGACTGGGGTGGCTGGGGTCTTTGACAATTTTTAGGGCCTTACTCTGACACCGCCTGGTATAGAGGTCCTGGATGGCAGGAAGCTTGGCCCCAGTGATATACTGGGCCGTGTGCACTACCCTCTGTAGTGCCTTGCGGTCAGAGGCCGAGCAGTTGCCGTACCAGGCAGTGATGCAACCAGGCAGGATGCACTCGATGTTGCAGCTGTAGAACCTTTTGAGGATCTGAGGACCCAAGCCAAATCTTATTAGTTCCATGATGGGGAATAGGCTTTGTCGTGCCCTCTTCACGACTGTCTTGGTGTGTTTGGATCATGTTAGTTTGTTGGTGATGTGGACATCAAGGAACTTGAAGCTCTCAACCTGCTCCACTAAAGCCCCGTCGATGTGAATGGGGGCGTGCTCGGTCCTCCTTTCCCTGTAGTCCACAATCATCTCCTTGGTTACGTTGAGGGATAGGTTGTTATTCTGGCACCACCCGGCCAGGTCTCTGACCTCCTCCCTATAGGCCGTCTCATCGTTGTCGGTGATCAGGCACTGTTATGTTGTATGTTGTCATTATGTCAGCTGCACGCTCCCTCAAAACATGAGACATCTCTGGCATTGTGTTGTGTGACATATCTGCTCATTTTCGAGTTGCCTTTTATTGTCCCCAGCACAAGGTGCATCTGTGTAATGATCATGCTGTTTAATCAGCTTGTTGATATGCCACACCTGTCAGGTGGATGGATTTACCCTGTAAGGAGAAACGCTCACTAACACGGATGAAAACACAACGTATTTATTTTTCTGATATGCAGAATAATTCTCACCAACAAAAACAGTTATCAAATTAAGATCCTACATCTGTAGTACAGTTGATTTATGTGTTTAAAAAAAGCAGGACATCGTTTTATACCACTCCCCATCTTGACAGGAACTTTGTCAATCTGACGTGACCGTGATCAATGACCATCAAATGTTAAAGCTAGGAGTTTAGCTTCGTCACCAATGGTCACACCTACATATACACAACTCCAGTGGAGCTTTCGCTCTTAGAGAAGGTTTTGAACCAAATGTACTACTTTTAGTTGTAGATGTATTTAAGACCAGTTTATTATTAATCACCCATTCTGATACTGACTGACTCCTTATTAAGAATGTCAGTGAGCTCACCAGCAGTGTCACACGTACTCATGCACCTAGCCTCAGCTTAGACTTTTAACAGTGGACATTCAAGCCTGTGCCTCCACTGTCCTGCTCCCTTGGGGAGTGTGTGTGTGTGTGTCTTCCTCAAGGTCAGTCCTGGGTTTATATCCTGAGGAGGGAAGGGAATGAGGGGAGGAGGAGGAGGAGGAGGGGCAGAGGAGAAGGGGTGTACGTTGCAGACTGCAGACAGACAGGGAGGGAGCCTGTCATAGCAGGATCACACAAACACTGAAGCAGATGGCAGAAAGCGGACTGTCTTTACATGCTAACTCTTCCCAGCCTAGCTAGGTGGTGATCATCTCTTCTAAGGATCTCTCGTATAGCTCTGTGTTGTACTAGTTCAGGACAGGGTAGCTCTGTGATGTGTTGTAGTAGTTCAGGACAGGGTAGCTCTGTGATGTAGTAGTTCAGGACAGGGTAGCTCTGTGACGTAGTAGTTCAGGACAGGGTAGCTCTGTGATGTAGTAGTTCAGGACAGGGTAGCTCTGTGTTGTACTAGTTCAGGGCAGGGTAGCTCTGTGATGTAGTAGTTCAGGGTAGGGTAGCTCTGTGATGTAGTAGTTCAGGACAGGGTAGCTCTGTGATGTAGTAGTTCAGGGCAGGGTAGCTCTGTGATGTAGTAGTTCAGGACAGGGTAGCTCTGTGT
Source organism: Salvelinus fontinalis (assembly GCF_029448725.1). NCBI lineage: Eukaryota > Metazoa > Chordata > Actinopteri > Salmoniformes > Salmonidae > Salvelinus > Salvelinus fontinalis. Next base: position 1,126,879 of record NC_074671.1, read on the forward strand.
TGTACTAGTTCAGGGCAGGGTAGCTATGTGATGTAGTAGTTCAGGACAGGGTAGCTCTGTGATGTAGTAGTTCAGGGTAGCTCTGTGATGTACTAGTTCAGGGTAGCTCTGTGATGTACTAGTTCAGGGTGGCTCTGTGTTGTAGTAGTTCAGGGTAGGGTAGCTCTGTGATGTAGTAGTTCAGGACAGGGCAGCTCTGTGATGTAGTAGTTCAGGACAGGGTAGCTCTGTGATGTACTAGTTCAGGACAGGGTAGCTCTGTGTTGTAGTAGTTCAGGACAGGGTAGCTCTGTGATGTGTTGTAGTAGTTCAGGACAGGGTAGCTCTGTGATGTGTTGTAGTAGTTCAGGTCAGGGTAGCTCTGTGATGTAGTAGTTCAGGGCAGGGTAGCTCTGTGATGTGTTGTAGTAGTTCAGGGTAGGGTAGCTCTGTGATGTAGTAGTTCAGGGTAGCTCTGTGTTGTAGTAGTTCAGGGCAGGGTAGCTCTGTGATGTGTTGTAGTAGTTCAGGGTAGGGTAGCTCTGTGATGTAGTAGTTCAGGGCAGGGTAGCTCTGTGATGTAGTAGTTCAGGGCAGGGTAGCTCTGTGTTGTACTAGTTCAGGACAGGGTAGCTCTGTGATGTAGTAGTTCAGGGCAGGGTAGCTCTGTGATGTAGTCGTTCAGGACAGGGTAGCTCTGTGATGTACTAGTTCAGAGCAGGGTAGCTCTGTGATGTAGTAGGTCAGGGCAGGGTAGCTCTGTGATGTAGTAGTTCAGGGCAGGGTAGCTCTGTGTTGTACTAGTTCAGGACAGGGTAGCTCTGTGATGTAGTAGTTCAGGGCAGGGTAGTTCTGTGATGTAGTAGTTCAGGGCAGGGTAGCTCTGTGATGTAGTAGTTCAGGACAGGGTAGCTCTGTGATTTAGTAGTTCAGGACAGGGTAGCTCTGTGATGTAGTAGTTCAGGGTAGCTCTGTGATGTAGTAGTTCAGGGTAGCTCTGTGATGTAGTAGTTCAGGGTAGGGTAGCTCTGTGTTGTACTAGTTCAGGACAGGGTAGCTCTGTGATGTAGTAGTTCAGGACAGGGTAGCTCTGTGATGTAGTAGTTCAGGACAGGGTAGCTCTGTGATGTACTAGTTCAGGACAGGGTAGCTCTGTGATGTACTAGTTCAGGGTAGCTCTGTGATGTAGTAGTTCAGGGCAGGGTAGCTCTGTGTTGTAGCAGTTCAGGACAGGGTAGCTCTGTGATGTAGTAGTTCAGGACAGGGTAGCTCTGTGTTGTAGTAGTTCAGGACAGGGTAGCTCTGTGATGTACTAGTTCAGGGCAGGGTAGCTCTGTGTTTTAGTTGTTCAGGACAGGGTAGCTCTGTGATGTACTAGTTCAGGGCAGGGTAGCTCTGTGATGTAGTAGTTCAGGGTAGGGTAGCTCTGTGTTGTAGCAGTTCAGGACAGGGTAGCTCTGTGATGTAGTAGTTCAGGACAGGGTAGCTCTGTGTTGTAGTAGTTCAGGACAGGGTAGCTCTGTGATGTACTAGTTCAGGGCAGGGTAGCTCTGTGTTTTAGTTGTTCAGGACAGGGTAGCTCTGTGATGTACTAGTTCAGGGCAGGGTAGCTCTGTGATGTAGTAGTTCAGGGTAGGGTAGCTCTGTGATGTAGTAGTTCAGGGTAGCTCTGTGATGTAGTAGTTCAGGGCAGGGTAGCTCTGTGATGTAGTAGTTCAGGACAGGGTAGCTCTGTGATGTAGTAGTTCAGGGCAGGGTAGCTCTGTGATGTAGTAGTTCAGGGTAGCTCTGTGATGTAGTAGTTCAGGGCAGGGTAGCTCTGTGATGTACTAGTTCAGGGCAGGGTAGCTCTGTGATGTACGAGTTCAGGGCAGGGTAGCTCTGTGATGTAGTAGTTCAGGGCAGGGTAGCTCTGTGATGTAGTAGTTCAGGGCAGGGTAGCTCTGTGATGTACTAGTTCAGGGCAGAGTAGCTCTGTGATGTACTAGTTCAGGGCAGGGTAGCTCTGTGATGTACTAGTTCAGGGCAGGGTAGCTCTGTGATGTACTAGTTCAGGGCAGGGTAGCTCTGTGTTGTACTAGTTCAGGACAGGGTAGCTCTGTGATGTAGTAGTTCAGGGCAGGGTAGCTCTGTGATGTAGTCGTTCAGGACAGGGTAGCTCTGTGATGTACTAGTTCAGAGCAGGGTAGCTCTGTGATGTACTAGTTCAGGGCAGGGTAGCTCTGTGATGTAGTAGTTCAGGGCAGGGTAGCTCTGTGTTGTACTAGTTCAGGACAGGGTAGCTCTGTGATGTAGTAGTTCAGGGCAGGGTAGCTCTGTGATGTAGTAGTTCAGGGCAGGGTAGCTCTGTGATGTAGTAGTTCAGGACAGGGTAGCTCTGTGATGTAGTAGTTCAGGACAGGGTAGCTCTGTGAAGTACTAGTTCAGGACAGGGTAGCTCTGTGATGTACTAGTTCAGGGTAGCTCTGTGATGTAGTAGTTCAGGACAGGGTAGCTCTGTGGTGTAGTAGTTCAGGACAGGGTAGCTCTGTGATGTAGTAGTTCAGGACAGGGTAGCTCTGTGATGTAGTAGTTCAGGACAGGGTAGCTCTGTGATGTACTAGTTCAGGACAGGGTAGCTCTGTGATGTACTAGTTCAGGGTAGCTCTGTGATGTAGTAGTTCAGGGCAGGGTAGCTCTGTGTTGTAGTAGTTCAGGACAGGGTAGCTCTGTGATGTAGTAGTTCAGGACAGGGTAGCTCTGTGTTGTAGTAGTTCAGGACAGGGTAGCTCTGTGATGTACTAGTTCAGGGCAGGGTAGCTCTGTGTTGTAGTTGTTCAGGACAGGGTAGCTCTGTGATATACTAGTTCAGGGCAGGGTAGCTCTGTGATGTAGTAGTTTAGGGTAGCTCTGTGATGTAGTAGTTCAGGGCAGGGTAGCTCTGTGATGTAGTAGTTCAGGACAGGGTAGCTCTGTGATGTAGTAGTTCAGGGCAGGGTAGCTCTGTGATGTAGTAGTTCAGGGCAGGGTAGCTCTGTGATGTAGTAGTTCAGGGCAGGGTAGCTCTGTGATGTACGAGTTCAGGGCAGGGTAGCTCTGTGATGTAGTAGTTCAGGGCAGGGTAGCTCTGTGATGTAGTAGTTCAGGGCAGGGTAGCTCTGTGATGTAGTAGTTCAGGGCAGGGTAGCTCTGTGATGTACTAGTTCAGGGCAGGGTAGCTCTGTGATGTACTAGTTCAGGGCAGGGTAGCTCTGTGATGTACTAGTTCAGGGCAGGGTAGCTCTGTGATGTACTAGTTCAGGGCAGGGTAGCTCTGTGATGTACTAGTTCAGGGCAGGGTAGCTCTGTGATGTACTAGTTCAGGGCAGGGTAGCTCTGTGATGTACTAGTTCAGGGCAGGGTAGCTCTGTGATGTACTAGTTCAGGGCAGGGTAGCTCTGTGATGTACTAGTTCAGTGTAGCTCTGTGATGTAGTAGTTCAGGGCAGGGTAGCTCTGTGATGTAGTAGTACAGGGCAGGGTAGCTCTGTGATGTAGTAGTTCAGGGTAGCTCTGTGATGTAGTAGTTCAGGGTAGCTCTGTGATGTAGTAGTTCAGGACAGGGTAGCTCTGTGATGTAGTTGTTCAGGGTAGGGTAGCTCTGTGATGTAGTAGTTCAGGGCAGGGTAGCTCTGTGATGTACTAGTTCAGGGCAGGGTAGCTCTGTGATGTACGAGTTCAGGGCAGGGTAGCTCTGTGATGTAGTAGTTCAGGGCAGGGTAGCTCTGTGATGTAGTAGTTCAGGGCAGGGTAGCTCTGTGATGTACTAGTTCAGGGCAGGGTAGCTCTGTGATGTACTAGTTCAGGGCAGGGTAGCTCTGTGATGTACTAGTTCAGGGCAGGGTAGCTCTGTGATGTACTAGTTCAGGGCAGGGTAGCTCTGCGTTGTACTAGTTCAGGACAGGGTAGCTCTGTGATGTAGTAGTTCAGGGCAGGGTAGCTCTGTGATGTAGTCGTTCAGGACAGGGTAGCTCTGTGATGTACTAGTTCAGAGCAGGGTAGCTCTGTGATGTACTAGTTCAGGGCAGGGTAGCTCTGTGATGTAGTAGTTCAGGGCAGGGTAGCTCTGTGTTGTACTAGTTCAGGACAGGGTAGCTCTGTGATGTAGTAGTTCAGGGCAGGGTAGCTCTGTGATGTAGTAGTTCAGGGCAGGGTAGCTCTGTGATGTAGTAGTTCAGGACAGGGTAGCTCTGTGATGTAGTAGTTCAGGACAGGGTAGCTCTGTGATGTAGTAGTTCAGGACAGGGTAGCTCTGTGATGTACTAGTTCAGGGTAGCTCTGTGATGTAGTAGTTCAGGACAGGGTAGCTCTGTGGTGTAGTAGTTCAGGACAGGGTAGCTCTGTGATGTAGTAGTTCAGGACAGGGTAGCTCTGTGATGTAGTAGTTCAGGACAGGGTAGCTCTGTGATGTACTAGTTCAGGACAGGGTAGCTCTGTGATGTACTAGTTCAGGGTAGCTCTGTGATGTAGTAGTTCAGGGCAGGGTAGCTCTGTGTTGTAGTAGTTCAGGACAGGGTAGCTCTGTGATGTAGTAGTTCAGGACAGGGTAGCTCTGTGTTGTAGTAGTTCAGGACAGGGTAGCTCTGTGATGTACTAGTTCAGGGCAGGGTAGCTCTGTGATGTACTAGTTCAGGGTAGCTCTGTGATGTAGTAGTTCAGGACAGGGTAGCTCTGTGATGTAGTAGTTCAGGACAGGGTAGCTCTGTGATGTAGTAGTTCAGGGCAGGGTAGCTCTGTGATGTAGTAGTTCAGGGCAGGGTAGCTCTGTGATGTAGTAGTTCAGGACAGGGTAGCTCTGTGATGTAGTAGTTCAGGACAGGGTAGCTCTGTGATGTAGTAGTTCAGGGCAGGGTAGCTCTGTGATGTACGAGTTCAGGGCAGGGTAGCTCTGTGATGTAGTAGTTCAGGGCAGGGTAGCTCTGTGATGTAGTAGTTCAGGGCAGGGTAGCTCTGTGATGTAGTAGTTCAGGGCAGGGTAGCTCTGTGATGTACTAGTTCAGGGCAGGGTAGCTCTGTGATGTACTAGTTCAGGGCAGGGTAGCTCTGTGATGTACTAGTTCAGGGCAGGGTAGCTCTGTGATGTACTAGTTCAGGGCAGGGTAGCTCTGTGATGTACTAGTTCAGGGCAGGGTAGCTCTGTGATGTACTAGTTCAGTGTAGCTCTGTGATGTAGTAGTTCAGGGCAGGGTAGCTCTGTGATGTAGTAGTACAGGGCAGGGTAGCTCTGTGATGTAGTAGTTCAGGGTAGCTCTGTGATGTAGTAGTTCAGGGTAGCTCTGTGATGTAGTAGTTCAGGGTAGCTCTGTGATGTAGTAGTTCAGGACAGGGTAGCTCTGTGATGTAGTTGTTCAGGGTAGGGTAGCTCTGTGATGTAGTAGTTCAGGGCAGGGTAGCTCTGTGATGTACTAGTTCAGGGCAGGGTAGCTCTGTGATGTACGAGTTCAGGGCAGGGTAGCTCTGTGATGTAGTAGTTCAGGGCAGGGTAGCTCTGTGATGTAGTAGTTCAGGGCAGGGTAGCTCTGTGATGTACTAGTTCAGGGCAGGGTAGCTCTGTGATGTACTAGTTCAGGGCAGGGTAGCTCTGTGATGTACTAGTTCAGGGCAGGGTAGCTCTGTGATGTACTAGTTCAGGGCAGGGTAGCTCTGTGATGTACTAGTTCAGGGCAGGGTAGCTCTGTGTTGTACTAGTTCAGGACAGGGTAGCTCTGTGATGTAGTAGTTCAGGGCAGGGTAGCTCTGTGATGTAGTAGTTCAGGGCAGGGTAGCTCTGTGATGTAGTCGTTCAGGACAGGGTAGCTCTGTGATGTACTAGTTCAGGGCAGGGTAGCTCTGTGATGTACTAGTTCAGGGCAGGGTAGCTCTGTGATGTAGTAGTTCAGGGCAGGGTAGCTCTGTGTTGTACTAGTTCAGGACAGGGTAGCTCTGTGATGTAGTAGTTCAGGGCAGGGTAGCTCTGTGATGTAGTAGTTCAGGGCAGGGTAGCTCTGTGATGTAGTAGTTCAGGACAGGGTAGCTCTGTGATGTAGTAGTTCAGGACAGGGTAGCTCTGTGATGTACTAGTTCAGGACAGGGTAGCTCTGTGATGTACTAGTTCAGGGTAGCTCTGTGATGTAGTAGTTCAGGACAGGGTAGCTCTGTGGTGTAGTAGTTCAGGACAGGGTAGCTCTGTGATGTAGTAGTTCAGGACAGGGTAGCTCTGTGATGTAGTAGTTCAGGACAGGGTAGCTCTGTGATGTACTAGTTCAGGACAGGGTAGCTCTGTGATGTACTAGTTCAGGGTAGCTCTGTGATGTAGTAGTTCAGGGCAGGGTAGCTCTGTGTTGTAGTAGTTCAGGACAGGGTAGCTCTGTGATGTAGTAGTTCAGGACAGGGTAGCTCTGTGTTGTAGTAGTTCAGGACAGGGTAGCTCTGTGATGTACTAGTTCAGGGCAGGGTAGCTCTGTGTTGTAGTTGTTCAGGACAGGGTAGCTCTGTGATATACTAGTTCAGGGCAGGGTAGCTCTGTGATGTAGTAGTTCAGGGTAGCTCTGTGATGTAGTAGTTCAGGGCAGGGTAGCTCTGTGATGTAGTAGTTCAGGACAGGGTAGCTCTGTGATGTAGTAGTTCAGGACAGGGTAGCTCTGTGATGTAGTAGTTCAGGGCAGGGTAGCTCTGTGATGTAGTAGTTCAGGGCAGGGTAGCTCTGTGATGTAGTAGTTCAGGGCAGGGTAGCTCTGTGATGTACGAGTTCAGGGCAGGGTAGCTCTGTGATGTAGTAGTTCAGGGCAGGGTAGCTCTGTGATGTAGTAGTTCAGGGCAGGGTAGCTCTGTGATGTAGTAGTTCAGGACAGGGTAGCTCTGTGATGTAGTAGTTCAGGACAGGGTAGCTCTGTGATGTAGTAGTTCAGGGCAGGGTAGCTCTGTGATGTAGTAGTTCAGGGCAGGGTAGCTCTGTGATGTACGAGTTCAGGGCAGGGTAGCTCTGTGATGTAGTAGTTCAGGGCAGGGTAGCTCTGTGATGTAGTAGTTCAGGGCAGGGTAGCTCTGTGATGTAGTAGTTCAGGACAGGGTAGCTCTGTGATGTAGTAGTTCAGGACAGGGTAGCTCTGTGATGTAGTAGTTCAGGGCAGGGTAGCTCTGTGATGTAGTAGTTCAGGGCAGGGTAGCTCTGTGATGTAGTAGTTCAGGGCAGGGTAGCTCTGTGATGTACGAGTTCAGGGCAGGGTAGCTCTGTGATGTAGTAGTTCAGGGCAGGGTAGCTCTGTGATGTAGTAGTTCAGGGCAGGGTAGCTCTGTGATTTAGTAGTTCAGGACAGGGTAGCTCTGTGATGTAGTAGTTCAGGGTAGCTCTGTGATGTAGTAGTTCAGGGTAGCTCTGTGATGTAGTAGTTCAGGGTAGGGTAGCTCTGTGTTGTACTAGTTCAGGACAGGGTAGCTCTGTGATGTAGTAGTTCAGGACAGGGTAGCTCTGTGATGTAGTAGTTCAGGACAGGGTAGCTCTGTGATGTACTAGTTCAGGACAGGGTAGCTCTGTGATGTACTAGTTCAGGGTAGCTCTGTGATGTAGTAGTTCAGGGCAGGGTAGCTCTGTGTTGTAGCAGTTCAGGACAGGGTAGCTCTGTGATGTACTAGTTCAGGGCAGGGTAGCTCTGTGTTTTAGTTGTTCAGGACAGGGTAGCTCTGTGATGTACTAGTTCAGGGCAGGGTAGCTCTGTGATGTAGTAGTTCAGGGTAGGGTAGCTCTGTGATGTAGTAGTTCAGGGTAGCTCTGTGATGTAGTAGTTCAGGGCAGGGTAGCTCTGTGATGTAGTAGTTCAGGACAGGGTAGCTCTGTGATGTAGTAGTTCAGGGCAGGGTAGCTCTGTGATGTAGTAGTTCAGGGTAGTTCTGTGATGTAGTAGTTCAGGGCAGGGTAGCTCTGTGATGTACTAGTTCAGGGCAGGGTAGCTCTGTGATGTACGAGTTCAGGGCAGGGTAGCTCTGTGATGTAGTAGTTCAGGGCAGGGTAGCTCTGTGATGTAGTAGTTCAGGGCAGGGTAGCTCTGTGATGTACTAGTTCAGGGCAGGGTAGCTCTGTGATGTACTAGTTCAGGGCAGGGTAGCTCTGTGATGTACTAGTTCAGGGCAGGGTAGCTCTGTGATGTACTAGTTCAGGGCAGGGTAGCTCTGTGTTGTACTAGTTCAGGACAGGGTAGCTCTGTGATGTAGTAGTTCAGGGCAGGGTAGCTCTGTGATGTAGTCGTTCAGGACAGGGTAGCTCTGTGATGTACTAGTTCAGAGCAGGGTAGCTCTGTGATGTACTAGTTCAGGGCAGGGTAGCTCTGTGATGTAGTAGTTCAGGGCAGGGTAGCTCTGTGTTGTACTAGTTCAGGACAGGGTAGCTCTGTGATGTAGTAGTTCAGGGCAGGGTAGCTCTGTGATGTAGTAGTTCAGGGCAGGGTAGCTCTGTGATGTAGTAGTTCAGGACAGGGTAGCTCTGTGATGTAGTAGTTCAGGACAGGGTAGCTCTGTGATGTACTAGTTCAGGACAGGGTAGCTCTGTGATGTACTAGTTCAGGGTAGCTCTGTGATGTAGTAGTTCAGGACAGGGTAGCTCTGTGGTGTAGTAGTTCAGGACAGGGTAGCTCTGTGATGTAGTAGTTCAGGACAGGGTAGCTCTGTGATGTAGTAGTTCAGGACAGGGTAGCTCTGTGATGTACTAGTTCAGGACAGGGTAGCTCTGTGATGTACTAGTTCAGGGTAGCTCTGTGATGTAGTAGTTCAGGGCAGGGTAGCTCTGTGTTGGTGTAGTTCAGGACAGGGTAGCTCTGTGATGTAGTAGTTCAGGACAGGGTAGCTCTGTGTTGTAGTAGTTCAGGACAGGGTAGCTCTGTGATGTACTAGTTCAGGGCAGGGTAGCTCTGTGTTGTAGTTGTTCAGGACAGGGTAGCTCTGTGATATACTAGTTCAGGGCAGGGTAGCTCTGTGATGTAGTAGTTCAGGGTAGCTCTGTGATGTAGTAGTTCAGGGCAGGGTAGCTCTGTGATGTAGTAGTTCAGGACAGGGTAGCTCTGTGATGTAGTAGTTCAGGACAGGGTAGCTCTGTGATGTAGTAGTTCAGGGCAGGGTAGCTCTGTGATGTAGTAGTTCAGGGCAGGGTAGCTCTGTGATGTACGAGTTCAGGGCAGGGTAGCTCTGTGATGTAGTAGTTCAGGGCAGGGTAGCTCTGTGATGTAGTAGTTCAGGGCAGGGTAGCTCTGTGATGTAGTAGTTCAGGGCAGGGTAGCTCTGTGATGTACTAGTTCAGGGCAGGGTAGCTCTGTGATGTACTAGTTCAGGGCAGGGTAGCTCTGTGATGTACTAGTTCAGGGCAGGGTAGCTCTGTGATGTACTAGTTCAGGGCAGGGTAGCTCTGTGATGTACTAGTTCAGGGCAGGGTAGCTCTGTGATGTAGTAGTTCAGGACAGGGTAGCTCTGTGATGTACTAGTTCAGGGCAGGGTAGCTCTGTGATGTAGTAGTTCAGGACAGGGTAGCTCTGTGATGTACTAGTTCAGGGCAGGGTAGCTCTGTGATGTAGTAGTTCAGGGTAGCTCTGTGATGTAGTAGTTCAGGACAGGGTAGCTCTGTGATGTAGTAGTTCAGGGTAGCTCTGTGATGTAGTAGTTCAGGGCAGGGTAGCTCTGTGATGTAGTAGTTCAGGGTAGCTCTGTGATGTAGTAGTTCAGGGTAGCTCTGTGATGTACTAGTTCAGGACAGGGTAGCTCTGTGATGTACTAGTTCAGGGTAAACAAACCTTGCTGGGCCTCAAAGTAAACATTTGGTTAAAAAAAAGAGGAAATACCATTACATTGATTCAAAGTCATCACATTACATTTTTTGTGTTGAAATGAGGTGGAAACAAAGGTTTTTTTTCCCTGGTATTCAGACTTACAAATCTGAAATAGCTTATCTACTGTGAAGTAGTTCCAATTAAACAAGAGGTCGAATAGTATCCTTATCTGTTTTATAGACTACTTCGGGAGTATGAAAGCATCACAATTTCAGTTTTTATAAATGCCAACTTTTGCGTGAAACTTCTGCTCTCCTCTCCTCTGTTCTACTACAGGGTGTCTGGTTGTCAGCTGTTGAGTGTCCAGCCAAGACCACAGCAGCGTTATACAGTTAGCTCAGCTGTGTCCCAGGCCTCCTAGATACAGACAGGCAGGGTCCTACTAAATAGTTCTGCTCTGCTCATGACCCAGTGTGGGGAGTCTGAATAGGTTGGAGGATAGGAAAGAATCCAAGGTTTTACTGTGTGTTCTGCTCCCCTTCTCTGGGCCTCTGTGTCTGTGTGATAGAACTACATCGAACAGAAGGACAATAAAAAGTTTAAAATGGCAGCAGCTCTTAGAGGTCCTGTTCTCTCTCTGTCTGTCTCACACCCTCTCTGTCTGTCTCACACCCTCTCTGTCTGTCTCACACCCGCTCTGTCTGTCTCACACCCTCTCTGTCTGTCTCACACCCTCTCTGTCTGTCTCACACCCTCTCTGTCTGTCTCACACCCTCTCTGTCTGTCTCACACCCTCTCTGTCTGTCTCACACCCTCTCTGTCTGTCTCACACCCTCTCTGTCTGTCTCACACCCTCTCTGTCTGTCTCACACCCTCTCTGTCTGTCTCACACCCTCTCTGTCTGTCTCACACCCTCTCTGTCTGTCTCACACCCTCTCTGTCTCTCACACCCTCTCTGTCTGTCTCACACCCTCTCTGTCTCTCACACCCTCTCTGTCTGTCTCACACCCTCTCTGTCTGTCTCACACCCTCTCTGTCTGTCTCACACCCTCTCTGTCTGTCTCACACCCTCTCTGTCTGTCTCACACCCTCTCTGTCTGTCTCACACCCTCTCTGTCTGTCTCACACCCTCTCTGTCTGTCTCACACCCTCTCTGTCTGTCTCACACCCTCTCTGTCTGTCTCACACCCTCTCTGTCTGTCTCACACCCTCTCTGTCTGTCTCACACCCTCTCTGTCTGTCTCACACCCTCTCTGTCTGTCTCACACCCTCTTTGTCTGTCTCACACCCTCTCTGTCTGTCTCACACCCTCTCTGTCTGTCTCACACCCTCTCTGTCTGTCTCACACCCTCTCTGTCTGTCTCACACCCTCTCTGTCTGTCTCACACCCTCTCTGTCTGTCTCACACCCTCTCTGTCTGTCTCACACCCTCTCTGTCTGTCTCACACCCTCTCTGTCTTGTTGTCTCACAGCCTCTCTGTCTTGTTGTCTCACAGCCTCTGTCTGTCTGTCTCACTGCCTGCCTGTCTGTCTGTCTCACTGCCTGCCTGTCTGTCTGTCTCACTGCCTGCCTGTCTGTCTGTCTGTCTGTCTCACTGCCTGCCTGTCTTGTTGTATCACAGCCTCTGTCTGTCTGTCTGTCCATCCTGTCAGCCTTTCTGTCTCACATCCTGTCTGTCTGTCTGTCTGTCTGTCTGTCTGTCTGTCTGTCTGTCTGTCTCACAGCCTCTGTCTGTCTGAACTATTAATGTGGGAAATGCAGATGTTCTAGAGCTGTAAACCCTCGCTGGCTGTGGCTGGGCAGTCAGGGGTCATTTTCATCATTCCTCCGTCTGTTAAAGACTTTGACTCTACTCTGTTCTACTCTACTCTGTTCTACTCTACTCTGTTCTACTCTACTCTGTTCTACTTTACTCTGTTCTACTCTACTCTGTTCTGCTCTACTCTGTTCTACTCTACTCTGTTCTACTCTGCTCTGTTCTACTCTGTTCTACTCTACTCTGTTCTACTCTACTCTGTTCTACTTTACTCTGTTCTACTTTACTCTGTTCTACTCTGTTCTACTCTACTCTGTTCTACTCTGTTCTACTCTACTCTGTTCTACTCTGTTCTACTTTACTCTGTTCTACTTTACTCTGTTCTACTCTGTTCTACTCTACTCTGTTCTGCTCTGTTCTACTCTACTCTGTTCTACTCTGCTCTGTTCTACTCTGTTCTACTCTACTCTGTTCTACTCTACTCTGTTCTACTCTACTCTGTTCTGCTCTGTTCTACTCTGTTCTACTCTACTCTACTCTGTTCTACTCTACTCTGTTCTACTCTGTTCTACTCTACTCTGTTCTACTCTACTCTGTTCTCCTCTACTCTGTTCTGCTCTGTTCTACTCTGTTCTACTCTACTCTGTTCTGCTCTACTCTGTTCTGCTCTGTTCTACTCTGTTCTACTCTGTTCTACTCTACTCTGCTCTGTTCTACTCTGCTCTGTTCTACTCTACTCTGTTCTACTCTGTTCTACTCTACTCTGTTCTACTCTACTCTGTTCTCCTCTAGTCTACTCTGTTCTACTCTGTTCTACTCTACTCTGTTGTACTCTACTCTGTTCTGCTCTGCTCTACTCTGTTCTACTCTACTCTGTTCTACTCTACTCTGTTCTACTCTGTTCTACTCTGTTCTACTCTGATCTACTCTGTTCTGCTCTGTTCTGCTCTGTTCTACTCCACTCTACTCTGTTCTGCTCTGTTCTGCTCTGTTCTACTCTACTCTGTTCTACTCTACTCTGCTCTGTTCTACTCTGCTCTGTTCTACTCTACTCTGTTCTACTCTGTTCTGCTCTGTTCTACTCTACTCTGTTCTACTCTACTCTGTTCTACTCTACTCTGTTCTACTCTACTCTGTTCTACTCTGTTCTACTCTACTCTGTTCTACTCTGCTCTGTTCTACTCTGTTCTACTCTACTCTGTTCTACTCTACTCTACTCTGTTCTGCTCTGTTCTACTCTGTTCTACTTTACTCTGTTTTACTCTGTTCTACTCTACTCTGTTCTACTCTACTCTGTTCTGCTCTGCTCTGTTCTACTCTGTTCTACTCTACTCTGTTCTACTCTACTCTGTTCTACTTTACTCTGTTCTACTCTACTCTGTTCTACTCTGTTCTACTCTACTCTGTTCTACTCTGTTCTACTCTACTCTGTTCTACTCTGCTCTGTTCTGCTCTGTTCTACTCTACTCTGTTCTACTCTACTCTGTTCTACTCTACTCTGTTCTACTCTGTTCTACTCTACTCTGTTCTACTCTGCTCTGTTCTACTCTACTCTGTTCTACTTTACTCTGTTCTACTCTGTTCTACTCTACTCTGTTCTGCTCTGTTCTACTCTGTTCTACTCTACTCTGTTCTACTCTGCTCTGTTCTACTCTGTTCTACTCTACTCTGTTCTACTCTACTCTGTTCTACTCTACTCTGTTCTGCTCTGTTCTACTCTGTTCTACTCTACTCTACTCTGTTCTACTCTACTCTGTTCTACTCTGTTCTACTCTACTCTGTTCTACTCTACTCTGTTCTCCTCTACTATGTTCTGCTCTGTTCTACTCTGTTCTACTCTACTCTGTTCTGCTCTACTCTGTTCTGCTCTGTTCTACTCTGTTCTACTCTGCTCTGTTCTACTCTGCTCTGTTCTACTCTACTCTGTTCTACTCTGTTCTACTCTACTCCGTTCTACTCTACTCTGTTCTCCTCTACTCTACTCTGTTCTACTCTGTTCTACTCTACTCTGTTGTACTCTACTCTGTTCTGCTCTGCTCTACTCTGTTCTACTCTACTCTGTTCTACTCTACTCTGTTCTACTCTGTTCTACTCTGTTCTACTCTGATCTACTCTGTTCTGCTCTGTTCTGCTCTGTTCTGCTCTGTTCTGCTCTGTTCTACTCCACTCTACTCTGTTCTGCTCTGTTCTGCTCTGTTCTACTCTACTCTACTCTGTTCTGCTCTCTTCTACTCTGTTCTACTCTGTTCTACTCTACTCTGTTCTACTCTACTCTGCTCTGTTCTACTCTGCTCTGTTCTACTCTGTTCTACTCTGTTCTACTCTACTCTGTTCTACTCTGCTCTGCTCTGTTCTGCTCTGTTCTACTCTACTTTACTCTGTTCTACTCTACTCTGTTCTACTCTGCTCTGCTCTGTTCTACTCTACTTTACTCTGTTCTACTCTACTCTGTTCTTCTCTGCTCCGTTCTACTCTACTCTGTTCTACTCTACTCTGTTCTACTCTGCTCTGTTCTACTCTGTTCTACTCTACTCTGTTCTACTCTACTCTGTTCTACTCTGTTCTACTCTACTCTGTTCTACTCTACTCTGTTCTACTCTACTCTGTTCTACTCTACTCTGCTCTACTCTACTCTGTTCTACTCTACTCTGTTCTGCTCTACTCTGTTCTGCTCTGCTCTACTCTGTTCTACTCTGCTCTGTTCTACTCTGTTCTACTCTACTCTGTTCTGCTCTGTTCTACTCTACTCTGCTCTGTTCTACTCTGCTCTGTTCTACTCTGATCTACTCTACTCTGTTCTACTCTGTTCTACTCTACTCTGTTCTACTCTACTCTGCTCTGTTCTACTCTACTTTACTCTGTTCTACTCTACTCTGTTCTACTCTGCTCTGCTCTGTTCTACTCTGCTCTACTCTACTCTGTTCTTCTCTGCTCCGTTCTACTCTACTCTGTTCTACTCTACTCTACTCTGTTCTACTCTGCTCTGTTCTACTCTGTTCTACTCTGTTCTACTCTACTCTGTTCTACTCTACTCTACTCTGTTCTACTCTACTCTGTTCTACTCTACTCTGTTCTACTCTACTCTGTTCTACTCTACTCTGTTCTACTCTACTTTGTTCTACTCTACTTTGTTCTACTCTACTCTGTTCTACTCTACTCTGCTCTGTTCTACTCTACTCTGCTCTGTTCTACTCTGCTCTGTTCTACTCTGTTCTACTCTACTCTGTTCTACTCTACTCTGTTCTACTCTGCTCTGTTCTACTCTGTTCTACTCTTCTCTGCTCTGTTCTACTCTACTCTACTCTGTTCTACTCTGCTCTGTTCTACTCTACTCTACTCTGTTCTACTCTACTCTGCTCTGTTCTACTCTGCTCTGTTCTGTTCTACTCTACTCTGCTCTGTTCTACTCTGTTCTACTCTACTCTACTCTGTTCTACTCTGTTCTGTTCTACTCTGTTCTACTCTGTTCTTCTCTGCTCTGTTCTACTCTGATCTACTCTACTCTGTTCTACTCTGTTCTACTCTACTCTGTTCTACTCTGCTCTACTCTGTTCTACTCTGTTCTTCTCTGCTCTGTTCTACTCTGTTCTACTCTGTTCTACTCTACTCTGTTCTACTCTGCTCTTCTCTGCTCTGTTCTACTCTGTTCTACTCTGATCTACTCTACTCTGTTCTACTCTGTTCTTCTCTGCTCCGTTCTACTCTACTTTACTCTGTTCTACTCTACTCTGTTCTACTCTGTTCTACTCTACTTTACTCTGTTCTACTCTACTCTGTTCTACTCTGCTCTGTTCTACTCTACTCTGCTCTGTTCTACTCTACTCTGCTCTGTTCTACTCTACTCTGCTCTATTCTACTCTACTTTACTCTGTTCTACTCTACTCTGTTCTACTCTGCTCTGTTCTACTCTACTCTGCTCTGTTCTACTCTACTCTGCTCTGTTCTACTCTGTTCTACTCTACTCTATCCTACTCTGCTCTCTCCAGCTTGGCTCTGCTGTGGGAAGCGGGCCTCTACCAGGACATAACACCCAGTTGGCAGGGCTTTTTGCGTGAAACTAGTACTAGCGACTTAGCCTAGCTAACGACGAAACGCTGTGCGCGCGTAACGACGGAACGCTGTGCGTGTCTGTGATGTGGAGGTGTTTAACCTCTGGGTTTGGCATGCCAGTAATCAGTAGTCCCCCTGCGCCTGTTTTGGGTCACTGCAGATGAGTAATGCATCATGGGAGGTCTCCTGATTGAGAGGCTGGTTAGAAGAGCTGCTCCCTGTAATGACAGAGACAACACACAGTTACACACTGACATTTACAAGGAGGGAGAGGTGGAGAGAGGGAGAGATCGGGAGAGAGAGGGAGAAGGAGGGAGGGATGGAGGGAGGGAGAGATCGGGGGAGGGATGGATGGAGGGAGGGAGAGAGGGAAGGAGGGAGAGATGGAGGGAGGGAGAGATCGGGGAGGGAGAGAGAGGGATGGAGGGAGGGAGAGATCGGGGAGGGATGGATGGAGGGAGGGAGAGAGGGAAGGAGGGAGAGATGGAGGGAGGGAGAGATCGGGGGAGGGATGGATGGAGGGAGGGAGGGAGGGAGAGATCGGGGGAGGGATGGAGGGAGGGAGAGATGGAGGGAGGGAGAGATCGGGGGAGGGATGGAGGGAGGGAGAGAGAGGGAGGGAGGGAGGGAGGGAGGGAGGGAGAGATCGGGGGAGGGATGGAGGGAGGGAGGGAGGGAGAGATCGGGGGAGGGATGGAGGGAGGGAGGGAGAGATGGGGTCATAAATCTAAAATGCTGTTTTGTTTGGCTTTGTTGCCTGATGAAATGTGAAAGGTGTCATTATTAATGTTAGATAGTCATGTATGCTATGCTGCTACACACCTGGTAGACATCATGTACAGGAACTCATCTGTCATTCAGACATATCAAAGGAGAAGGGAGGAGGGAGGAGGGAGGGAGGGAGGGGAAAGGACAAGGGAGGAAATGGGGGAGGGATAGAGGAGAGAGGGGAAGGGAGGAGGGAGGGAGGGAGGGGAAAGGATAAGGGAGGAAATGGGGGAGGGACAGAGGAGAGAGGGGAAGGGAGTTTGTATGTTTGTATGATCGGGGGAGGGAGGAGGGAGTTAGTGTGATAGGTGTTGTTTTACAGGGTCATAGTAGTATGATAGGTGTTGTTTTACAGGGTCAGTCATAGTAGTATGATAGGTGTTGTTTTACAGGGTCAGTCATAGTAGTATGATAGGTGTTGTTTTACAGGGTCAGTCATAGTAGTGTGATAGGTGTTGTTTTACAGGGTCAGTCATAGTAGTATGATAGGTGTTGTTTTACAGGGTCAGTCATAGTAGTATGATAGGTGTTGTTTTACAGGGTCAGTCATAGTAGTATGATAGGTGTTGTTTTACAGGGTCAGTCATAGTAGTATGATAGGTGTTGTTTTACAGGGTCATAGTAGTATGATAGGTGTTGTTTTACAGGGTCAGTCATAGTAGTATGATAGGTGTTGTTTTACAGGGTCAGTCATAGTAGTATGATAGGTGTTGTTTTACAGGGTCATAGTAGTATGATAGGTGTTGTTTTACAGGGTCAGTCATAGTAGTGTGATAGGTGTTGTTTTACAGGGTCATAGTAGTATGATAGGTGTTGTTTTACAGGGTCAGTCATAGTAGTATGATAGGTGTTGTTTTACAGGGTCAGTCATAGTAGTATGATAGGTGTTGTTTTACAGGGTCAGTCATAGTAGTGTGATAGGTGTTGTTTTACAGGGTCAGTCATAGTAGTATGATAGGTGTTGTTTTACAGGGTCAGTCATAGTAGTATGATAGGTGTTGTTTTACAGGGTCAGTCATAGTAGTATGATAGGTGTTGTTATACAGGGTCAGTCATAGTAGTATGATAGGTGTTGTTGTACAGGGTCAGTCATAGTAGTATGATAGGTGTTGTTTTACAGGGTCAGCCATAGTAGTATGATAGGTGTTGTTTTACAAGGTCAGTCATAGTAGTATGATAGGTGTTGTTTTACAGGGTCAGTCATAGTAGTATGATAGGTGTTGTTTTACAGGGTCATAGTAGTATGATAGGTGTTGTTTTACAGGGTCAGTCATAGTAGTACGATAGGTGTTGTTTTACAGGGTCATAGTAGTATGATAGGTGTTGTTTTACAGGGTCAGTCATAGTAGTATGATAGGTGTTGTTTTACAGGGTCAGTCATAGTAGTATGATAGGTGTTGTTTTACAGGGTCATAGTAGTATGATAGGTGTTGTTTTACAGGGTCAGTCATAGTAGTATGATAGGTGTTGTTTTACAGGGTCAGTCATAGTAGTATGATAGGTGTTGTTTTACAGGGTCATAGTAGTATGATAGGTGTTGTTTTACAGGGTCAGTCATAGTAGTGTGATAGGTGTTGTTTTACAGGGTCATAGTAGTATGATAGGTGTTGTTTTACAGGGTCAGTCATAGTAGTATGATAGGTGTTGTTTTACAGGGTCAGTCATAGTAGTATGATAGGTGTTGTTTTACAGGGTCAGTCATAGTAGTGTGATAGGTGTTGTTTTACAGGGTCAGTCATAGGAGTATGATAGGTGTTGTTTTACAGGGTCAGTCATAGTAGTATGATAGGTGTTGTTTTACAGGGTCAGCCATAGTAGTATGATAGGTGTTGTTTTACAAGGTCAGTCATAGTAGTATGATAGGTGTTGTTTTACAAGGTCAGTCATAGTAGTATGATAGGTGTTGTTTTACAGGGTCAGTCATAGTAGTATGATAGGTGTTGTTTTACAGGGTCATAGTAGTATGATAGGTGTTGTTTTACAGGGTCAGTCATAGTAGTATGATAGGTGTTGTTTTACAGGGTCAATCATAGTAGTACGATAGGTGTTGTTTTACAGGGTCATAGTAGTATGATAGGTGTTGTTTTACAGGGTCAGTCATAGTAGTATGATAGGTGTTGTTTTACAGGGTCAGTCATAGTAGTATGATAGGTGTTGTTTTACAGGGTCATAGTAGTATGATAGGTGTTGTTTTACAGGGTCAGTCATAGTAGTATGATAGGTGTTGTTTTACAGGGTCAGTCATAGTAGTATGATAGGTGTTGTTTTACAGGGTCATAGTAGTATGATAGGTGTTGTTTTACAGGGTCAGTCATAGTAGTGTGATAGGTGTTGTTTTACAGGGTCATAGTAGTATGATAGGTGTTGTTTTACAGGGTCAGTCATAGTAGTATGATAGGTGTTGTTTTACAGGGTCAGTCATAGTAGTATGATAGGTGTTGTTTTACAGGGTCAGTCATAGTAGTGTGATAGGTGTTGTTTTACAGGGTCAGTCATAGTAGTATGATAGGTGTTGTTTTACAGGGTCAGTCATAGTAGTATGATAGGTGTTGTTTTACAGGGTCAGTCATAGTAGTATGATAGGTGTTGTTATACAGGGTCAGTCATAGTAGTATGATAGGTGTTGTTGTACAGGGTCAGTCATAGTAGTATGATAGGTGTTGTTTTACAGGGTCAGCCATAGTAGTATGATAGGTGTTGTTTTACAAGGTCAGTCATAGTAGTATGATAGGTGTTGTTTTACAGGGTCAGTCATAGTAGTATGATAGGTGTTGTTTTACAGGGTCATAGTAGTATGATAGGTGTTGTTTTACAGGGTCAGTCATAGTAGTATGATAGGTGTTGTTTTACAGGGTCAATCATAGTAGTACGATAGGTGTTGTTTTACAGGGTCATAGTAGTATGATAGGTGTTGTTTTACAGGGTCAGTCATAGTAGTATGATAGGTGTTGTTTTACAGGGTCAGTCATAGTAGTATGATAGGTGTTGTTTTACAGGGTCAATCATAGTAGTATGATAGGTGTTGTTGTACAGGGTCAGTCATAGTAGTATGATAGGTGTTGTTTTACAGGGTCATAGTAGTATGATAGGTGTTGTTGTACAGGGTCAGTCATAGTAGTATGATAGGTGTTGTTTTACAGGGTCAGTCATAGTAGTACGATAGGTGTTGTTTTACAGGGTCAGTCATAGTAGTATGATAGGTGTTGTTTTACAGGGTCATAGTAGTATGATAGGTGTTGTTTTACAGGGTCAGTCATAGTAGTATGATAGGTGTTGTTTTACAGGGTCAGTCATAGTAGTACGATAGGTGTTGTTTTACAGGGTCAGTCATAGTAGTATGATAGGTGTTGTTTTACAGGGTCAGTCATAGTAGTATGATAGGTGTTGTTGTACAGGGTCAGTCATAGTAGTATGATAGGTGTTGTTTTACAGGGTCATAGTAGTATGATAGGTGTTGTTTTACAGGGTCAGTCATAGTAGTATGATAGGTGTTGTTTTACAGGGTCAGTCATAGTAGTATGACAGGTGTTGTTTTACAGGGCCATAGTAGTATGATAGGTGTTGTTGTACAGGGTCAGTCATAGTCGTATGATAGGTGTTGTTTTACAGGGTCATAGTAGTATGATAGGTGTTGTTGTACAGGGTCAGTCATAGTAGTATGATAGGTGTTGTTTTACAGGGTCAGTCATAGTAGTATGATAGGTGTTGTTTTACAGGGTCAGTCATAGTAGTATGATAGGTGTTGTTTTACAAGGTCAGTCATAGTAGTATGATAGGTGTTGTTGTACAGGGTCAGTCATAGTAGTATGATAGGTGTTGTTTTACAGGGTCAGTCATAGTAGTATGATAGGTGTTGTTTTACAGGGTCAGTCATAGTAGTATGATAGGTGTTGTTTTACAGGGTCAGTCATAGTAGTATGATAGGTGTTGTTTTACAGGGTCATAGTAGTATGATAGGTGTTGTTGTACAGGGTCAGTCATAGTAGTATGATAGGTGTTGTTTTACAGGGTCAGTCATAGTAGTATGATAGGTGTTGTTTTACAGGGTCAGCCATAGTAGTATGATAGGTGTTGTTTTACAGGGTCAGTCATAGTAGTATGATAGGTGTTGTTTTACAGGGTCAGTCATAGTAGTATGATAGGTGTTGTTTTACAGGGTCAGTCATAGTAGTATGATAGGTGTTGTTTTACAGGGTCATAGTAGTATGATAGGTGTTGTTTTACAGGGTCATAGTAGTATGATAGGTGTTGTTTTACAGGGTCAGTCATAGTAGTATGATAGGTGTTGTTTTACAGGGTCAGTCATAGTAGTATGATAGGTGTTGTTTTACAGGGTCATAGTAGTATGATAGGTGTTGTTGTACAGGGTCAGTCATAGTAGTATGATAGGTGTTGTTTTACAGGGTCAGTCATAGTAGTACGATAGGTGTTGTTTTACAGGGTCAGTCATAGTAGTATGATAGGTGTTGTTTTACAGGGTCATAGTAGTATGATAGGTGTTGTTTTACAGGGTCAGTCATAGTAGTATGATAGGTGTTGTTTTACAGGGTCAGTCATAGTAGTACGATAGGTGTTGTTTTACAGGGTCAGTCATAGTAGTATGATAGGTGTTGTTTTACAGGGTCAGTCATAGTAGTATGATAGGTGTTGTTGTACAGGGTCAGTCATAGTAGTATGATAGGTGTTGTTTTACAGGGTCATAGTAGTATGATAGGTGTTGTTTTACAGGGTCAGTCATAGTAGTATGATAGGTGTTGTTGTACAGGGTCAGTCATAGTAGTATGATAGGTGTTGTTTTACAGGGCAATAGTAGTATGATAGGTGTTGTTGTACAGGGTCAGTCATAGTAGTATGATAGGTGTTGTTTTACAGAGTCAGTCATAGTAGTATGATAGGTGTTGTTTTACAGGGTCATAGTAGTATGATAGGTGTTGTTTTACAGGGTCAGTCATAGTAGTATGATAGGTGTTGTTTTACAGGGTCAGTCATAGTAGTATGATAGGTGTTGTTTTACAGGGTCAGCCATAGTAGTATGATAGGTGTTGTTTTACAGGGTCAGTCATAGTAGTATGATAGGTGTTGTTTTACAGGGTCAGCCATAGTAGTATGATAGGTGTTGTTTTACAGGTTCAGCCATAGTAGTATGATAGGTGTTGTTGTACAGGGTCAGTCATAGTAGTATGATAGGTGTTGTTTTACAGGGTCAGTCATAGTAGTATGATAGGTGTTGTTGTACAGGGTCAGTCATAGTAGTATGATAGGTGTTGTTTAACAGGGTCAGTCATAGTAGTATGATAGGTGTTGTTTTACAGGGTCAGTCATAGTAGTATGATAGGTGTTGTTTTACAGGGTCAGTCATAGTAGTATGATAGGTGTTGTTTTACAGGGTCAGTCATAGTAGTATGATAGGTGTTGTTTTACAGGGTCAGTCATAGTAGTATGATAGGTGTTGTTTTACAGGGTCAGCCATAGTAGTATGATAGGTGTTGTTTTACAGGGTCAGTCATAGTAGTATGATAAGTGTTGTTTTACAGGGTCATAGTAGTATGATAGGTGTTGTTTTACAGGGTCATAGTAGTACGATAGGTGTTGTTTTACAGGGTCAGCCATAGTAGTATGATAGGTGCAGTGTAATGTGTTGTTTTACAGGGTCAGTCATAGTAGTATGATAGGTGTTGTTTTGCTGGGTCAGTCATAGTAGTATGATAGGTGTTGTTTTACAGGGTCAGTCATAGTAGTATGATAGGTGTTGTTTAACAGGGTCAGTCATAGTAGTATGATAGGTGTTGTTGTACAGGGTCAGCCATAGTAGTATGATAGGTGTTGTTTTACAGGGTCAGTCATAGTAGTATGATAGGTGTTGTTTTACAGGGTCAGTCATAGTAGTATGATAGGTGTTGTTGTACAGGGTCATAGTAGTATGATAGGTGTTGTTTTACAGGGTCAGTCATAGTAGTATAATAGGTGTTGTTTTACAGGGTCAGTCATAGTAGTATGATAGGTGTTGTTGTACAGGGTCAGTCATAGTAGTATGATAGGTGTTGTTTTACAGGGTCAGTCATAGTAGTATGATAGGTGTTGTTGTACAGGGTCAGTCATAGTAGTATGATAGGTGTTGTTTTACAGGGTCAGTCATAGTAGTATGATAGGTGTTGTTTTACAGGGTCAGTCATAGTAGTATGATAGGTGTTGTTTTACAGGGTCAGTCATAGTAGTATGATAGGTGTTGTTTTACAGGGTCAGTCATAGTAGTATGATAGGTGTTGTGTTACAGGGTCAGTCATAGTAGTATGATAGGTGTTGTTTTACAGGGTCATAGTAGTATGATAGGTGTTGTTTTACAGGGTCAGCCATAGTAGTATGATAGGTGTTGTTTTACAGGGTCAGTCATAGTAGTATGATAGGTGTTGTTTTACAGGGTCAGTCATAGTAGTATGATAGGTGTTGTTATACAGGGTCAGCCATAGTAGTATGATAGGTGGTGTTTTACAGGGTCAGTCATAGTAGTAAGATAGGTGTTGTTTTACAGAGTCAGTCATAGTAGTATGATAGGTGTTGTTTTACAGGGTCATAGTAGTATGATAGGTGTTGTTTTACAGGGTCAGTCATAGTAGTATGATAGGTGTTGTTTTACAGGGTCAGTCATAGTAGTATGATAGGTGTTGTTATACAGGGTCAGCCATAGTAGTATGATAGGTGTTGTTGTACAGGGTCAGTCATAGTAGTATGATAGGTGTTGTTTTACAGGGTCAGCCATAGTAGTATGATAGGTGTTGTTTTACAGGGTCAGTCATAGTAGTATGATAGGTGATGTTTTACAGGGTCAGTCATAGTAGTATGATAGGTGTTGTTTTACAGGGTCAGTCATAGTAGTATGATAGGTGTTGTTTTACAGGGTCAGTCATAGTAGTATGATAGGTGTTGTTTTACAGGGTCAGCCATAGTAGTATGATAGGTGTTGTTTTACAGGGTCAGTCATAGTAGTATGATAGGTGTTGTTTTACAGGGTCAGCCATAGTAGTATGATAGGTGTTGTTATACAGGGTCAGTAATAGTAGTATGATAGGTGTTGTTATACAGGGTCAGTCATAGTAGTATGATAGGTGTTGTTTTACAGGGTCAGCCATAGTAGTATGATAGGTGTTGTTTTACAGGGTCATAGTAGTATGATAGGTGTTGTTTTACAGGGTCAGTCATAGTAGTATGATAGGTGTTGTTTTACAGGGTCAGCCATAGTAGTATGATAGGTGTTGTTTTACAGGGTCAGTCATAGTAGTATGATAGGTGTTGTTATACAGGGTCAGTCATAGTAGTATGATAGGTGTTGTTTTACAGGGTCAGTCATAGTAGTATGATAGGTGTTGTTTTACAGGTTCAGTCATAGTAGTATGATAGGTGTTGTTTTACAGGGTCATAGTAGTATGATAGGTGTTGTTTAACAGGGTCAGTCATAGTAGTATGATAGGTGTTGTTTTACAGGGTCAGTCATAGTAGTATGATAGGTGTTGTTTTACAGGGTCAGTCATAGTAGTATGATAGGTGTTGTTTTACAGGGTCAGTCATAGTAGTATGATAGGTGTTGTTTTACAGGGTCATAGTAGTATGATAGGTGTTGTTTTACAGGGTCAGTCATAGTAGAATGATAGGTGTTGTTTTACAGGGTCAGCCATAGTAGTATGATAGGTGTTGTTTTACAGGGTCATAGTAGTATGATAGGTGTTGTTTTACAGGGTCAGTCATAGTAGTATGATAGGTGTTGTTTTACAGGGTCATAGTAGTATGATAGGTGTTGTTTTACAGGGTCATAGTAGTATGATAGGTGTTGTTTTACAGGGTCAGTCATAGTAGTATGATAGGTGTTGTTTTACAGGGTCAGTCATAGTAGTATGATAGGTGTTGTTTTACAGGGTCAGTCATAGTAGTATGATAGGTGTTGTTTTACAGGGTCAGCCATAGTAGTATGATAGGTGTTGTTTTACAGGGTCAGTCATAGTAGTATGATAGGTGTTGTTTTACAGGGTCAGTCATAGTAGTATGATAGGTGTTGTTGTACAGGGTCAGTCATAGTAGTATGATAGGTGTTGTTATACAGGGTCAGTCATAGTAGTATGATAGGTGTTGTTTTACAGGGTCATAGTAGTATGATAGGTGTTGTTTTACAGGGTCAGTCATAGTAGTATGATAGGTGGTGTTTTACAGGGTCATAGTAGTATGATAGGTGTTGTTTTACAGGGTCATAGTAGTATGATAGGTGTTGTTGTACAGGGTCAGTCATAGTAGTATGATAGGTGTTGTTTTACAGGGTCAGTCATAGTAGTATGATAGGTGTTGTTTTACAGGGTCAGTCATAGTAGTATGATAGGTGCTGTTTTACAGGGTCATAGTAGTATGATAGGTGTTGTTATACAGGGTCAGTCATAGTAGTATGATAGGTGCTGTTTTACAGGGTCATAGTAGTATGATAGGTGTTGTTTTACAGGGTCAGTCATAGTAGTATGATAGGTGCTGTTTTACAGGGTCATAGTAGTATGATAGGTGTTGTTTTACAGGGTCAGTCATAGTAGTATGATAGGTGCTGTTTTACAGGGTCATAGTAGTATGATAGGTGTTGTTTTACAGGGTCAGCCATAGTAGTATGATAGGTGTTGTTTTACAGGGTCAGTCATAGTAGTATGATAGGTGTTGTTTTACAGGGTCAGTCATAGTAGTATGATAGGTGTTGTTTTACAGGGTCAGCCATAGTAGTATGATAGGTGTTGTTTTACAGGGTCATAGTAGTATGATAGGTGTTGTTTTACAGGGTCAGTCATAGTAGTATGATAGGTGTTGTTTTACAGGGTCAGCCATAGTAGTATGATAGGTGTTGTTTTACAGGGTCAGCCATAGTAGTATGATAGGTGTTGTTTTACAGGGTCAGCCATAGTAGTATGATAGGTGTTGTTGTACAGGGTCAGTCATAGTAGTATGATAGGTGTTGTTTTACAGGGTCAGCCATAGTAGTATGATAGGTGTTGTTTTACAGGGTCAGTCATAGTAGTATGATAGGTGTTGTTTTACAGGGTCAGTCATAGTAGTATGATAGGTGTTGTTGTACAGGGTCAGTCATAGTAGTATGATAGGTGTTGTTTTACAGGGTCATAGTAGTATGATAGGTGTTGTTTTACAGGGTCAGTCATAGTAGTATGATAGGTGTTGTTTTACAGGGTCAGTCATAGTAGTATGATAGGTGTTGTTTTACAGGGTCATAGTAGTATGATAGGTGTTGTTGTACAGGGTCAGTCATAGTAGTATGATAGGTGTTGTTTTACAGGGTCAGTCATAGTAGTATGATAGGTGTTGTTTTACAGGGTCAGTCATAGTAGTATGATAGGTGTTGTTTTACAGGGTCATAGTAGTATGATAGGTGTTGTTTTACAGGGTCATAGTAGTATGATAGGTGTTGTTTTACAGGGTCAGTCATAGTAGTATGATAGGTGTTGTTTTACAGGGTCAGTCATAGTAGTATGATAGGTGTTGTTTTACAGGGTCAGCCATAGTAGTATGATAGGTGTTGTTTTACAGGGTCAGTCATAGTAGTATGATAGGTGTTGTTTTACAGGGTCAGTCATAGTAGTATGATAGGTGTTGTTTTACAGGGTCAGTCATAGTAGTATGATAGGTGTTGTTTTACAGGGTCAGTCATAGTAGTATGATAGGTGTTGTTTTACAGGGTCAGTCATAGTAGTATGATAGGTGTTGTTTTACAGGGTCAGCCATAGTAGTATGATAGGTGTTGTTTTACAGGGTCAGTCATAGTAGTATGATAGATGTTGTTTTACAGGGTCAGTCATAGTAGTATGATAGGTGTTGTTTTACAGGGTCAGTCATAGTAGTATGATAGGTGTTGTTTTACAGGGTCAGTCATAGTAGTATGATAGGTGTTGTTTTACAGGGTCAGTCATAGTAGTATGATAGGTGTTGTTTTACAGGGTCATAGTAGTATGATAGGTGTTGTTTTACAGGGTCAGTCATAGTAGTACGGCGCCCCGGGAGCTATTTAGCTTTGTGTCTTGCTAGATGGCTCTGCAACAGATTCTTCACCTTGTCGGCTCTGGTATTCGAACCTGACCATTCGGTTCCTGGCCCAAGGCTCCAACCGCTAGGCTACCTGCCACATTATGAGAGGAGCTGAGAGAACTGGGAGCTTAGGAGCTAATGGGTGGAGGGGGCGGGAAGGAGAGAGGAGGATGGAACTAATGAGAGGAGGATGGAGCTAATGAGAGGAGAAGGGAGATAATGAGAGAAGGGAGATAATGGGAGGAGGAGGGCGATAATGAGAGGACGGGGAGGAGAAGGGAAATAATAAGAGAAGGGGGATGAGAAGGGAGATAATGGGAGGAGGGGGAGGAGAAGGGAGCGTATGAGAGGAGGGGGAGGAGAAGGGAGCGTATGAGAGGGGGAGGAGAAGGGAGCGTATGAGAGGAGGGAGAGGAGAATGAGATAATTGGAGGAGATGAGAAGGGAGATAATGGGAGGAGGAAGGAGAGGAAAAGGGAGATAATGGGAGAATGATGGATAGGAGAAGGGAGTTAATGGGATGATGAATGAGATGAGAATGGAGATAATGGGAGGAGGAGGGAGAGGAGAAGGGAGATAATGGAATGAGAGGAGAATGGAGTTAATGGGAGGATGAAGGAGAGGAGAAGGGAGATAATGGGAGGAGGAAGGGTTGGAGGATGTATATAATGGGAAAATGAGGGAGATAATGGGAGGAGGAGGGAGAGGAGAAGGGAGATAATGGAATGAGAGGAGAATGGAGTTAATGGGATGATGAATGAGATGAGAATGGAGATAATGGGAGGGGAAGGGAGATAATGGAAGGAGAGGAGAATGGAGTTAATGAGAGGATGAAGGAGAGAAGGGAGATAATGGGATGATGAGGGAGAAGGGAGATAATGGGAGGAGGAAGGAGAGGAGAAGGGAGATAATGGGAGGAGGGGGATGAGGATGTATATAATGGGAAAAGGAGGGAGATAATGGTAGGATGAGGGAGAGAAATGAGATAATGTGAGGAGGGAGAAGGGAGATAATGGGAGGAGGAAGGAGAGGAGAAGGGAGATAATGGGAGGAGGAAGGGGATGAGGATGTATATAATGGGAAAAGGAGGGAGATAATGGGAGGATGAGGGAGAAGGGAGTTATGGGAGGATGAATGAGAGGAGAATGGAGATAATGGGAGGAGAAGGGAGATAATGGAAGGAGAGGATAATGAAGTTAATGGGAAGATGAATGAGAGAAGGGAGATAATGGGATGATGAGAAGGGAGATAATGGGAGGGGAGGGGAGATAATGGGAGAAGGAGGGAAAGCTAATTTGAGGAGATGGCACTGAATATCAATATACTGCCCAGGCAGACCTTTCAGAGACTGTGTGTGTGTGTGTGTGTGTGTGTGTGTGTGTGTGTGTCCTGTTCAGATGGAGACCTTGCCCTTCCTGTGCTATAATACACCCCACTTGGGAGGTTGAGGTGTGAGCACAGATCAAACTACCTTTGATTTCTGATTGACCCCTACTGTACAGTGCAGTGTGTACTGTGAATGACCCCTACTGTACAGTGCAGTGGGTACTGTGAATGAGTCCTACTGTACAGTGCAGTGGGTACTGTGAATGACCCCTACTGTACAGTGCAGTGGGTACTGTGATTGACCCCTACTGTACAGTGCAGTGGGTACTGTGAATGACCCCTACTGTACAGTGCAGTTTGTACTGTGAATGACCCCTACTGTACAGTGCAGTGGGTACTGTGATTGACCCCTACTGTACAGTGCAGTGGGTACTGTGAATGACCCCTACTGTACAGTGCAGTGGGTACTGTGAATGACCCCTACTGTACAGTGCAGTTTGTACTGTGAATGAGCCCTACTGTACAGTGCAGTTTGTACTGTGAATGAGTCCTACTGTACAGTGCAGTTTGTACTGTGAATGACCCCTACTGTACAGTGCAGTGGGTACTGTGAATGAGTCCTACTGTACAGTGCAGTGGGTACTGTGAATGAGTCCTACTGTACAGTGCAGTGGGTACTGTGAATGAGTCCTACTGTACAGTGCAGTGGGTACTGTGAATGAGCCCTACTGTACAGTGCAGTTTGTACTGTGAATGAGCCCTACTGTACAGTGCAGTTTGTACTGTGAATGAGTCCTACTGTACAGTGCAGTGGGTACTGTGAATGAGTCCTACTGTACAGTGCAGTGGGTACTGTGAATGAGTCCTACTGTACAGTGCAGTGGGTACTGTGAATGAGTCCTACTGTACAGTGCAGTGGGTACTGTGAATGAGTCCTACTGTACAGTGCAGTGGGTACTGTGAATGAGCCCTACTGTACAGTGCAGTTTGTACTGTGAATGAGCCCTACTGTACAGTGCAGTTTGTACTGTGAATGAGTCCTACTGTACAGTGCAGTGGGTACTGTGAATGAGTCCTACTGTACAGTGCAGTGGGTACTGTGAATGAGTCCTACTGTACAGTGCAGTGGGTACTGTGAATGAGTCCTACTGTACAGTGCAGTTTGTACTGTGAATGACCCCTACTGTACAGTGCAGTGGGTACTGTGAATGACCCCTACTGTACAGTGCAGTGGGTACTGTGAATGAGTCCTACTGTACAGTGCAGTGTGTACTGTGAATGAGTCCTACTGTACAGTGCAGTGGGTACTGTGAATGAGTCCTACTGTACAGTGCAGTGGGTACTGTGAATGAGTCCTACTGTACAGTGCAGTTTGTACTGTGAATGAGCCCTACTGTACAGTGCAGTGGGTACTGTGAATGAGCCCTACTGTACAGTGCAGTGGGTACTGTGAATGAGCCCTACTGTACAGTGCAGTCTGTCCTGTGAATGACCCCTACTGTACAGTGCAGTGGGTACTGTGAATGAGTCCTACTGTACAGTGCAGTGGGTACTGTGAATGAGTCCTACTGTACAGTGCAGTCTGTCCTGTGAATGACCCCTACTGTACAGTGCAGTGGGTACTGTGAATGAGCCCTACTGTACAGTGCAGTGGGTACTGTGAATGAGCCCTACTGTACAGTGGGTACTGTGAATGAGCCCTACTGTACAGTGCAGTGTGTACTGTCTACTCAGGTCTGTACCCTTGTCTCAGTAGCCTCCGAAAGACAATGTAGCAATGTAGTACAGATGGAGGATCTTAATTTGATCCAGTTTGCTACAGCAGGAAAATAATCCTGCAGCAACAGGAAATGTGAATTATTACGTGGATAATAATTAATAGAGGTTTGAAGAAGTCGATACACATCGGCTGATGTAAAAAGGGATTTATAAATACATTTGATTGATTGATGTTTCGTTAGGGCAAATCAAGTCTGACTTTTTAAACCTTGAAAACACTACAAGTTTGCATTTCTTCTGTGCAGAAACTTTCTGAGCAACAAGAGTGATCAAATGAAGATCCATCTGAGAATCCCAGGCTAATGATTTATCTCTGTCAGAAGATGTTTGTCTAACCACGGTCTTTCTGTAATGAACACAACACATCTTCATCAGCAATCTGCTTGTCATAGAAACAACTCCTCATCCAATGATAACGCTGTTTTTACTCCCCTCCTCCCCCTCCTCTCCTGTCCCCTCCTCCCTCCCTCCTCCTCTCTTCCTCCCTCTCCTGTCCTCTCCTCCTCCCTCCCTCCTCCTCTCTTCCTCCCTCTCCTGTCCTCTCCTCCTCCCTGACTTCTCCTCCTCCAACCTCCTCTCCTGTCCTCTCCTCCTCCCCCTCCTCTCCTGTCCTCTCCTCCTCCCCCTCCTCTCCTGTCCTCTCCTCCTCCCCCTCCTCTCCTGTCCTCTCCTCTCCTGTCCTGTCCTCTCCTCCTCCTCTCCTCCTCTCCTCCTCCCTCTCCTGCCCCTTTCCTCCCCTCCTCTCCTCTCCTCTCCTCCATCTCTTCTCTCATGGTGCTTTCCTCCCTCCCTCCTCTCCTCCCCCTCCATCTCTCCTCACTCCTCTCCTGCACCTCTCCTCCCTCCTCTCCTCCCCCTCCATCTCTCCTCCCTCCTTGCCTGCACCTCTCCTCCCTCCTCCCCTCCCCCTCCATCTCTACTCCCTCCTCTCCTGCACCTCTCCTCCATCTCTCCTCTCCCCCCTCCCTCCATCCCTCCCTCCCTCCTCTCTCCTCTCCTCTCCCCTCCCTCCCTCCCTCCCTCCCTCCCTCCTCTCCTCTCCCCTCTCTCCTCTCCTCTCCTCTCCTCTCCTCCCTCTCTCCTCTCCATCCCCCCATCTCTCCTCCCTCTCTCCTCTCCATCCCCCATCTCTCCTCCCTCCTCTCCTCTCCTCTCCATCCCCTCCATCTCTCCTCCCTCCTCTCCTGCACCTCCCTCCCTCCCTCCCTCCTCTCCTCTCCTCTCCCCAGCTCATAGTAGAGAAGACATCAGACTTCCCGTCAGCTGAGTTCTCTGTGGTGGAGGATGTGACTCTGCACTTCACCTGTTTGATGGACAGGTTGAACGAGCAGCGTCTCTTCCAGCCTGACCTCTGTGACGTGGACATAGTGTTGGTGCGCCAGCGCAGTACCTTCCCTGCCCACAAGGGGGTGCTGGCGGCCTACAGCCCCTTCTTTCACTCCCTGTTCTCCCAGAGCAAGCAGCTGCGTCGTGTCGACCTGTCTTTGGATGCCCTCAGCTCCCAGGTCAGTGGGCACCTAGCTAACTACATAAGGACTTCATAACACATTCGTAAGCCTGACATAACACATTCATAAAGACTTCAGAAGATTCACAACGAAGACATATCACATTCATAATCACTACATAAAACATTCATAAACTCTACATAACACATTTATAACCCCAGACATAACACAAGCTCTACATAGCACAGTCATAAGTTCTACATAGCACATTGAGAGCTGGGGTTAAGTTTAGATAAGGGTTAGGGTTAGATAAGGTTTTAAGGTAAGGATAAGGGGTTAAGGTTAGGGTTAGGTTTAGATAAGGGTTAGGGTAAGGATAATGGTTAAGGTTTGGGTTAGAGCTAGGGTTAGGTTTAGATGAGGGTAAGGATAATGGTTAGGGGTAATTGTTTACAGTCAGTATTATTTTCTGAATCTGAAGTATGCGTCTACACTGAACAGAAATATAAACGCAACCTGTAAAGTGTTGGTCCCATGTTTCAGGAGCTGAAATAAAAGATCCCAGAAATGTTCCATACGCACACAAAAATATTTATAAACATTTTATGCACAAATTTGTTTACATCCCTGTTAGTGAGCATTTCTCCTTTGCCAAGATAGTCCATCCACCTGACAGGTGCAATAAACTGATCACACAGGTGCTGGGGACAATAAAAGGCCACCCTAAAATGTGTAGTTTTGTCACAACTCAATGTCACAGATGTCTCAAGTTTTGATGAAGTGTGCAAATTGGCAAGCTGCAGGAATGTCCACCAGAGCTGTTGCCAGATAATTACATTTTAATTTCTCTACCATAAGCCGCCTCCAACGTTGTTTTAGAGAATTTAGCAATACATCCAACCGACCTACCAACTACAGAACACGTGTAACCACGCCAGCCCAGGACCTCCACATCCAGCAACTGCACACAGCCATTGAAGAGGAGTGGGACAACACTCCACAGGCCAC
Source organism: Salvelinus fontinalis (assembly GCF_029448725.1). Classification (NCBI taxonomy): domain Eukaryota; kingdom Metazoa; phylum Chordata; class Actinopteri; order Salmoniformes; family Salmonidae; genus Salvelinus; species Salvelinus fontinalis. The sequence continues at coordinate 1,158,795 of NC_074671.1, forward strand.
AATCAACAGCCTGATTAATTCTATGCAAAGGAGATGTGTTGCGCTGTATGAGGAAATGGTGGTCACACCAGATACTGACTGGTTTTCATGAGGCTAAATGGTGGTCACACCAGATACTGACTGGTTTTCATGAGGCTAAATGGTGGTCACACCAGATACTGACTGGTTTTCATGAGGCTAAATGGTGGTCACACCAGATACTGACTGGTTTTCATGAGGCTAAATGGTGGTCACACCAGATACTGACTGGTTTTCTGATCCCCTCCCCTACCTTTTTGTAAAGGTATCTGTGACCCACAGTTGCATATCTGTATTCCCAGTCATGTAAAATCCATAAATTAAGGCCTAATGACTTTATTTCAAATGAACTGATTTCCTTATATAAATTGTAACTCAGTAAAATCTTTGAAATTGTTTTATGTTGCGATTCAGTGTAGATAGATTAAATGTTACTGATCTAGCATCTGCAGATGAACTATCCAAATAAAGTGTTACCCACATTGATCACTCCTGTCTGTCTCTCCTCCCAGGGCCTACAGCAGTTAACTCCTGTCTGTCTCTCCTCCCAGGGCCTACAGCAGATAACTCCTGTCTGTCTCTCCTCCCAGGGCCTACAGCAGTTAACTCCTGTCTGTCTCTCCTCCCAGGGCCTACAGCAGATAACTCCTGTCTGTCTCTCCTCTCAGGGCCTCCAGCAGTTAACTCCTGTCTGTCTCTCCTCCCAGGGCCTCCAGCAGATAACTCCTGTCTGTCTCTCCTCCCAGGGCCTACAGCAGATAACTCCTGTCTGTCTCTCCTCCCAGGGCCTACAGCAGATAACTCCTGTCTGTCTCTCCTCCCAGGGCCTCCAGCAGATAACTCCTGTCTGTCTGTCCTCTCAGGGCCTATAGCAGATAACTCCTGTCTGTCTCTCCTCCCAGGGCCTACAGCAGTTAACTCCTGTCTGTCTCTCCTCCCAGGGCCTACAGCAGATAACTCCTGTCTGTCTCTCCTCCCAGGGCCTACAGCAGATCACTCCTGTCTGTCTCTCCTCCCAGAGCCTACAGCAGATAACTCCTGTCTGTCTGTCCTCTCAGGGCCTATAGCAGATAACTCCTGTCTGTCTCTCCTCCCAGGGCCTACAGCAGTTAACTCCTGTCTGTCTCTCCTCCCAGAGCCTACAGCAGTTAACTCCTGTCTGTCTCTCCTCCCAGAGCCTACAGCAGTTAACTCCTGTCTGTCTCTCCTCCCAGGGCCTCCAGCAGTTAACTCCTGTCTGTCTCTCCTCCCAGGGCCTACAGCAGATAACTCCTGTCTGTCTCTCCTCCCAGGGCCTACAGCAGATAACTCCTGTCTGTCTCTCCTCTCAGGGCCTACAGCAGATAACTCCTGTCTGTCTCTCCTCCCAGGGCCTACAGCAGATAACTCCTGTCTGTCTCTCCTCCCAGGGCCTACAGCAGATAACTCCTGTCTGTCTCTCCTCCCAGAGCCTACAGCAGATAACTCCTGTCTGTCTCTCCTCCCAGGGCCTACAGCAGTTAACTCCTGTCTGTCTCTCCTCCCAGGGCCTACAGCAGATAACTCCTGTCTGTCTCTCCTCCCAGGGCCTACAGCAGTTAACTCCTGTCTGTCTCTCCTCCCAGGGCCTCCAGCAGATAACTCCTGTCTGTCTCTCCTCCCAGGGCCTACAGCAGATAACTCCTGTCTGTCTCTCCTCCCAGGGCCTATAGCAGATCACTCCTGTCTGTCTCTCCTCCCAGGGCCTCCAGCAGATAACTCCTGTCTGTCTCTCCTCCCAGGGCCTATAGCAGATAACTCCTGTCTGTCTCTCCTCCCAGGGCCTACAGCAGATCACTCCTGTCTGTCTCTCCTCTCAGGGCCTACAGCAGTTAACTCCTGTCTGTCTCTCCTCCCAGGGCCTCCAGCAGATAACTCCTGTCTGTCTCTCCTCCCAGGGCCTACAGCAGATAACTCCTGTCTGTCTCTCCTCCCAGGGCCTACAGCAGATAACTCCTGTCTGTCTCTCCTCCCAGGGCCTACAGCAGATAACTCCTGTCTGTCTCTCCTCCCAGGGCCTACAGCAGATAACTCCTGTCTGTCTCTCCTCCCAGGGCCTACAGCAGTTAACTCCTGTCTGTCTCTCCTCCCAGGGCCTCCAGCAGTTAACTCCTGTCTGTCTCTCCTCCCAGGGCCTCCAGCAGATAACTCCTGTCTGTCTCTCCTCTCAGGGCCTACAGCAGTTAACTCCTGTCTGTCTCTCCTCCCAGGGCCTCCAGCAGATAACTCCTGTCTGTCTCTCCTCCCAGGGCCTCCAGCAGATAACTCCTGTCTGTCTCTCCTCCCAGGGCCTACAGCAGATAACTCCTGTCTGTCTCTCCTCTCAGGGCCTACAGCTAATTACTCCTGTCTGTCTCTCCTCTCAGGGCCTACAGCAGATAACTCCTGTCTGTCTCTCCTCCCAGGGCCTACAGCAGATAACTCCTGTCTGTCTCTCCTCCCAGGGCCTACAGCAGATAACTCCTGTCTGTCTCTCCTCCCAGGGCCTACAGCAGATAACTCCTGTCTGTCTCTCCTCCCAGGGCCTACAGCAGATAACTCCTGTCTGTCTCTCCTCCCAGGGCCTACAGCAGATAACTCCTGTCTGTCTCTCCTCCCAGGGCCTACAGCAGATAACTCCTGTCTGTCTCTCCTCCCAGGGCCTACAGCAGATCCTTAACTTCATCTACACCTCCCGTCTGTTGGTCAGTAGCCGTAGCGTCAGAGATGTGCTCAACGCTGCCACCCTGCTGCAGATGACGGACATTGCAGCTTCTTGCCGTGACCTCATCAGCAGCCAATCACTAAGGGCCGCGGTAGAAAACCTGGCCAATCAGGATGGCCTCGGAGATCCTGATTCCATGACAACGACCCCCGGCAGTCAGCTGTACCGGGAGATCAAGCAGGAGGCAGAGTTAGGGAGGTCAGAGTTAGAGAGGGTGTACACTCGAGAGGGTAACAGCCCTTTCTCTGTGAGGGTGGAAGACGGACATGGAAAGAGCCAGCAGCATCACCTTCCCTCCTCCCAGACCTCCCAGTCCCAGGCCAAGCAGTACTACTACCAACAAGAGGACAGGGAGAGTGGGGGAGGAGGAGGGAGGGGTCTGTTTAAGCTGGAGGGGGGCGGGGAGCAGATCATCGTAGAGGTCAACCTCAACAACCAGACACTCAACGTCTCCAAGGGGTCAGAGAGCAAGGCTGTCGCCAAATACACCGCCGACACCGCCATGTTCACCCGCTCCCATGGGGACCAGAGGGACGAGGAGGAAGAGGAGAACAAGGAAGAGGATGATGATGGGCAGGTCGGGGAGGAGGAAGAGGAGGAGGATGAAGAGCAGAGAGAGAGAGAGGAGGAGATGGAGAACAGCAGCGAAGAGTATGAAGAGGAGGAAGAGGAAGAGGAGAACAATGATATGAACATACCAGCAGAGGAGTCTATTATGATGAACAGGCCTCGTCCGGGGACTAGAACCCTGGAGGTCGCCACGACGACCGTCTCCATGCGGCAGACCCTTGGTGACGCCACCCTTGCCAACCGTCACCAGGGCAGGAAGAGGAAGCAGAACCCTGAGAGTGTAGGTCAGATGGTCAGACTGGAGGAGAAGCAACACTTCCCCTGTAAGAAGTGTCCCAGAGTCTTCAATAACCGCTGGTACTTGGAGAAACACATGAACGTCACTCACAACCGCATGCACATCTGCAACAAGTGTGGAAAACGCTTCCTACTGGAGAGTGAACTACTGCTGCACCATCAGACCAACTGTGAGAAGAGTATACAGGTTAGTAACTACGACACTACTACTACTACTACTACTACACTAGTATTACTACTACTATACTACTACTACACTACTACTACTACTACTACTACTACTACTACTACTACTACTACTACTACTACTACTACACTAGTATTACTACTGCTACTACTACTGTACTACTACTACACTAGTATTACTACTACTATACTACTACTACACTACTACTACTACTACTACTACTACTACTACTACTACTACTACTACTACTACTACACTAGTATTACTACTACTATACTACTACTACACTACTACTACTACTACTACTACTACTACTACTACTACTACTACTATTACTACACTAGTATTACTACTGCTACTACTACTGTACTACTACTACACTTATTACTACTACTACACTAATATTACTACTACTACTACACTAATATTACTACTATTACTACTACTACACTATTACTACTATTACTACACTAATATTACTACTATTACTACTACTACACTATTACTACTATTACTACACTAATATTACTACTATTACTACACTATTACTACTATTACTACTACTACACTATTACTACTATTACTACACTAATATTACTACTACTACTACACTAATATTACTACTATTACTACACTAATATTACTACTACTACTACTACTACTACACTATTACTACTATTACTACACTAATATTACTATTACTACTACTACACTCATATTACTACTATTACTACACTAATATTACTACTACTACACTAATATTACTACTACTACTACTACACTCATTACTACTATTACTACACTCATATTACTACTATTACTACACTAATATTACTATTACTATTACTACACTAATATTACTACTATTACTACACTAATATTACTACTGCTACTACTACTGTACTACTACTACACTTATTACTACTACTACACTAATATTACTACTACTACTACACTAATATTACTACTACCACTACACTAATATTACTACTATTACTACTACTACACTATTACTACTATTACTACACTAATATTACTACTATTACTACTACTACACTATTACTACTATTACTACACTAATATTACTACTATTACTACACTAATATTACTACTATTACTACACTAATATTACTACTACTACTACTACACTCATATTACTACTATTACTACACTAATATTACTATTACTACTACTACACTCATATTACTACTATTACTACACTAATATTACTACTACTACACTAATATTACTACTACTACTACTACACTCATATTACTACTATTACTACACTAATATTACTATTACTACTACTACACTCATATTACTACTATTACTACACTAATATTACTATTACTATTACTACACTAATATTACTACTATTACTACACTAATATTACTACTACTACTTCTACTACTACTACACGTATTACTACTTCTACACAAATATTACTACTACTACTACTACTACTACTACTACTGTACTACTACTACACTTATTACTACTACTACTACTACTGTACTACTACTTCTACTACACTTATTACTACTTCTACACTAATATTACTACTACTACTACTACTGTACTACTACTACTGTACTACTACTACACTTATTATTATTACTACTACTACTACTACTGTCCTACTATTACACTTATTACTACTACTACTACTACTACTGTACTACTACTACACGAATATTACTACTACTACTACTACTGTACTACTACTACTGTACTACTACTACACTTATTATTACTACTACTACTACTACTGTACTACTTCTACTACTACTACTATTATTACTACTTCTACTACTACTACACTTATTACTACTACTACACTAATATTACTACTACTACTGTACTACTACTACTACTACACTAATATTACTACTACTACTACTACTACTACTACTACTACTACACTCATTACTACTACTACTACACTAATATTACTACTACTACTGTACTACTACTACTACTACACTTATTACTACTACTACTACTACTACTGTACTACTACTACACTTATTACTACTACTACTACTACTACTGTACTACTTCTACTAATACTACTATTATTACTACTTCTACTACTACTACACTTATTACTACTACTACACTAATATTACTACTACTACTGTACTACTACTACTACTACACTAATATTACTACTACTACTACTACTACTACTACACTTATTACTACTACTACTAAACTAATATTACTACTACTACTACTACTACACTAATATTACTACTACTACTGTACTACTACTACTACTACACTAATACTGCACTTATTACTACTACTACTACTATTACTACTACTACTACACTAATAATACTACTACTGTACTACTGCTACTACACTTATTACTACTACTACACTAATATTACTACTACTACTACTACTACTACTGTAGTACTACTACACTTATTACTACTACTACACTAATATTACTCCTACTACTACTACTGTACTACTACTACACTTATTACTACTACCACTACTACTGTACTACTACTACACTTATTATTACTACTACACTAATATTACTACTACTACTACTACTGTACTACTACTACACTTATTACTACTACTACACTAATATTACTACTACTAATGCAACTACTACTACACTTATTACTACTACCACTACTACTGTACTACTACTACACTAATATTACTACTATTACTACACTAATATTACTACTACTACTACTACTACACTATTACTACTATTACTACACTAATATTACTATTACTACTACTACACTCATATTACTACTATTACTACACTAATATTACTACTACTACACTAATATTACTACTACTACTACTACACTCATATTACTACTATTACTACACTCATATTACTACTATTACTACACTAATATTACTATTACTATTACTACACTAATATTACTACTATTACTACACTAATATTACTACTGCTACTACTACTGTACTACTACTACACTTATTACTACTACTACACTAATATTACTACTACTACTACACTAATATTACTACTACCACTACACTAATATTACTACTATTACTACTACTACACTATTACTACTATTACTACACTAATATTACTACTATTACTACTACTACACTATTACTACTATTACTACACTAATATTACTACTACTACTACACTAATATTACTACTATTACTACACTAATATTACTACTACTACTACTACACTCATATTACTACTATTACTACACTAATATTACTATTACTACTACTACACTCATATTACTACTATTACTACACTAATATTACTATTACTATTACTACACTAATATTACTACTATTACTACACTAATATTACTACTACTACTTCTACTTCTACTACACGTATTACTACTTCTACACAAATATTACTACTACTACTACTACTACTACTACTGTACTACTACTACACTTATTACTACTACTACTACTACTGTACTACTACTTCTACTACACTTATTACTACTTCTACACTAATATTACTACTACTACTACTACTGTACTACTACTACTGTACTACTACTACACTTATTATTACTACTACTACTACTACTGTCCTACTATTACACTTATTACTACTACTACTACTACTACTGTACTACTACTACACAAATATTACTACTACTACTACTACTGTACTACTACTACTACTACTACTGTACTACTACTACACTTATTATTACTACTACTACTACTACTGTACTACTTCTACTACTACTACTATTATTACTACTTCTACTACTACTACACTTATTACTACTACTACACTAATATTACTACTACTACTGTACTACTACTACTACTACACTAATATTACTACTACTACTACTACTACTACTACTACTACACTCATTACTACTACTACTACACTAATATTACTACTACTACTGTACTACTACTACTACTACACTAATACTACACTTATTACTACTACTACTACTACTACTGTACTACTACTACACTTATTATTACTACTACTACTACTGTACTACTTCTACTAAGACTACTATTATTACTACTTCTACTACTACTACACTTATTACTACTACTACACTAATATTACTACTACTACTGTACTACTACTACTACTACACTAATATTACTACTACTACTACTACTACTACTACACTTATTACTACTACTACTAAACTAATATTACTACTACTACTACTACTACACTAATATTACTACTACTACTGTACTACTACTACTACTACACTAATACTACACTTATTACTACTACTACTACTATTACTACTACTACTACACTAATAATACTACTACTACTGTACTACTGCTACTACACTTATTACTACTACTACACTAATATTACTACTACTACTACTACTACTGTAGTACTACTACACTTATTACTACTACTACACTAATATTACTCCTACTACTACTACTGTACTACTACTACACTTATTACTACTACCACTACTACTGTACTACTACTACACTTATTATTACTACTACACTAATATTACTACTACTACTACTACTGTACTACTACTACACTTATTACTACTACTACACTAATATTACTACTACTAATGCAACTACTACTACACTTATTACTACTACTACATTAATATTACTACTACTACTACTATTACTACACTTATTACTACTACTACTACTACTGTACTACTACTACACTAATATTACTACTACTACTACTACTGTACTACTACTACACTTATTACTACTACTACACTAATATTACTACTTCTACTACTATTACTACTACTACAACACTTATTACTACTACTACACTAAAATTACTAGTTCTACTACTATTACTACTACTATGTCATTAGGTGAATGCACCAATTTGTAAGTCGCTCTGGATAAGAGCGTCTGCTAAATGACTTAAATGTAAATGTAAATGTACTACACTAATATTACTACTTCTACTACTATTACTACTACTACACTAATATTACTACTTCTACTACGATTACTACTACTACACTAATATTACTACTTCTACTACTATTACTACTACTACACTAATATTACTACTTCTACTACTATTACTACACTAATAATACTAAGTCTGCTACTATACTACTGCTACTACACATATTACTCTACTACACTAATACTATTTCTACTACTACTACTACCCTAATAATAATACGTCTACTACTACTACTACCAGTAGACTAATATTACTACTACTTCTACTACTACTACTACTACTACTACTAATATCTACTATTACTACTTAACTCACAGGTTAATATATATAATAATAGTATTGTTGTTATAGTAATAATGTAGTATCAGTATAGTAGTAGTAGTAGTAGTATTAGTAGTAGTGTTGCTGTAGTAGAAGTAGTAGTAGTAGTAGTGGTATAATAGTATTGTTGTTATAGTAATAATGTCATATCAGTTACTAACCAATACACTCTTCTCACATTTGGTCTGATGGTGCAGTAATTAACTTAACTTACTAACTACTACTGCACCATCAGACCAACTGTGAGAAGAGTGTTACTACTACTACTACTACTACTATTGCTACTACTACTGCTACACTGCCACTACTACTATTTTTACTACTACTACTACTACTACTACTACTACCACTGCTATCTACTACACTACTACAACTGTGAGAAGAGTGTATTGGTTAGTAACGATTACTACGTTATTACTACAACAACAATACTCTTATACCATTACCACTATTACTACTACTACTACTACTACAATAACACTACTACTACTACTACTACTACAGTACCACTGCAGCATGCACCATTTCAACTGAATATTGTCATCCACTGAGTTCAATGAGTGTGTGTTTCAGTGTGTAACGTGTGGCAAGGCCTTTAAGAAGCTCTGGTCTCTCCATGAGCACAACAAGATCGTTCACGGTTACGCTGAGAAGAAGTTCTGCTGTGAGATCTGTGAGAAGAAGTTCTACACCATGGCACACGTCAGGAAGCACATGGTCGGTGAGTACTATCAGCATGGTAGCGTTATAGTAACGGTCTGTGAGTACTTTCACCATGGTAACGTCAGAGTAATGGTGGGTGAGTACTTATCACCACGGTACATCCACGTAGTAACGCCAGGCTCTTGCTGCTCCGAACGACCAGGTGCATACGCTCTCCAAGGCTTATGTGAGGAAAACTCTGAAAAGAGTGAATATTCCCAAAGCCGCCGCCCCAGATGTCATTCCTGGCCATGTCCTCAGAGCGTGCGTTGACCAGCTGGTGGGCGTCTTCACGGACATCTCAACTTGTCCCTGTCCCAGGATGGAGTTCCCATTTGCTTCAGGGAGACAAAGAAAACCAAGGTGAACTGCCCAAATGGCTATGGTCCCGTCGTACTCACCTCTGTCATCATGAAGTGCTTGGAGAGGCTGGTCATGGTCCACATCAAGGCCAGTATGCCAGGCCCACTGGACCCACTCCAATGTACCTACCACTCCAACAGATCCATGGAAGATGCCATTTCCATCGCTATTCACACGGCTGTAACACATCTGGACAAAACGGACACCTATGTCAGAATGCTGTTCATTGACTACAGTTCAGCCTTCAACACTATTGTTCCCTCTGAGCTCGACACCAAGCTCAGAACCCTGGGTCTGGTCACCACCCTCTGCAACTGGATCCTGGACTTCCTGACGGGCCGAACACAGGCTGTGAGGATTGGCAACAACACCTCCTCCACACTGACTCATGACACAGGGCCTCCCCCAGGGAATGCCATTACAGTCAGATGTCAGTGATTTTGTTGGGGTTGAGAGATAATCTGTAGGGTTGTGGTCTCCTGTAACCTGACCTGATCAGGACAGTCATGACAATACATACAGCTTCTCTTCTGTCATTAGTGTTCTAAAATTGTAATCTGTATGTCTTACACAAAGACATGAGGGGGAACAGAGGAATAAATACATGTAGTGTGATTGGGGAATGAAAACCAGGTGTGCAGGGAACAAGACAAAACAAATGGATCAATGAAAAATGGAGCGGCGATGGCAAGAAAGCCGGTGACGTCGAGCGCCGAAAGCCGCCCGAACAAGGAGAGGGGACGACTTTGGCGGAAGTCGTGACAGTTCGCCACCAGAACCCAGCACCTCTCCTCCGGACCATACCCCTCCCACTCCACGAGGTACTGAAGGTCCCTCGCCCGACGCCTCGAATCCAGGATGGAACGGACGGAGTACGCCGGGGCCTCCTCGATGTACATCGAGGGGGTGGAGGAACCTCCCGCACCTCAGACTCCTGGAGCGGACCAGCCACCACCGACCTTAGGAGAGACATATGGAACGAGGGGTTAATGCGGTAATCGGGGGAAGCTGTAACCTGTAACATACCTCGTTCACTCTCCTCAGGACTTTAAATGGCCCCACAAACCGCGGGCCCAGCTTACGGCCGGGCAGGCGGAGGGCAGGTTTCGGGTCGAGCAACGGTCCGCGCTGGTCTTTTGGCGCAACACGACCTGCTGGAGGTGACCATGGGCGGCTTCCCATGTCTCATCCGCGCGCCTGAACCAATCGTCTACCGCGGGAGCCTCGGTATGACTCTGATGCTACGGTGCCAGAACCGTCTGGTACCCCAATACACACTGAAAGGGGGAGAGGTTAGTGGAGGAGTTGCGAAGCGAGTTCTGCGCCATCTCTGCCCAGGGCACGAACGCCGCCCACTCCCCCGGCCGGTCCTGGAAATTGGACCGCAGAAACCTGCCCACATCCTGGTTCACTCTTTCCACCTGCCCATTACTCTCGGGGTGAAACCCAGAGGTAAGGCTGATCGAGACCCCCAGACGTTCCATGAACGCCCTCCAGACTCTCGAAGTGAACTGGGGACCTCGATCAGACACTATATCCTCAGGCACCCCGTAGTGCCGGAAGACGTGTGTAAACAGGGCCTCCGCAGATTTTGGGGCCGTAGGGAGACCTGGCAGAGGGAGGAGACAACAGGGCTTAGAGAAATGATCCACAACGACCAGGATCGTGGTGTTGCCCTGTGAGAGAGGAAGATCCGTCAGAAAATCTACCGACAGGTGTGACCAAGGCCGTTGTGGAATGGGTAAGGGATGTAGCTTACCTCTGGGCAGGTGTCTAGGAGCCTTATACTGGGCGCACACCGAGCAGGAGGAAACGTAAACCCTTACGTTCTTAGCCAAGGTGGGCCACCAGTACTTCCCAGTCAGACAGCGCACCGTCTGACCGATCCCCGGATGACCAGAGGAGGGTGATGTGTGGGCCAAATAGATCAACTGGTCACGGACAGCAGACGGAACGTACTGACGCCCGATGGGACACTGGAGGGGAGCGGGCTCTGTACGTAACGCCTGCTCAATGTCCGCGTCCAGCTCCCACACGACCGGCGCTACCAGGCAGGAGGCCGGGAGAATGGGAGTCTGATCCATGGGCCGCTCCTCTGTGTCATACAGCCGGGACAGTGCGTCTGCCTTCACATTCTGGGAACCTGGTCTGTAGGACAGGGTAAGCACAAAACGGGTAAAGAACATGGCCCACCTTGCCTGACGAGGATTAAGTCTCCTAGCTGCCCGGATGTAGTCCAGGTTGAGGTGGTCAGTCCAGATGAGGAAAGGGTGTTTAGCCCCCTCAAGCCAATGTCTCCACGCCTTCAAATTCTTAACAACAGTCAACAGCACCTGGTCCCCCACATCATAGTTCCGCTCCGCCGGGCTGAGCTTCTTTGAGAAGAAAGCACAGCGGCGGAGCTTTGGTGGCATGCCCAAGCGCTGTGAGAGCACGGCTCCTATCCCAGCCTCGGACGCGTCCACCTCCACTATGAACGCCAAAGAGGGATCCGGATGGGCCAGCACGGGAGCCAAGGTAAACAGAGCTCTTAGGTGCCCAAAAGCCCTGTCCGCCTCAACCGACCACTGCAGACGTACAGGACCCCCCTCAGCAGTGAGGTAATGGAGGCAGCCACCTGGCCAAAACCCCGGATAAATCTCCGGTAGTAATTGGCAAACCCTAAAAATTGTTGCACCTCCTTTACCGTGGTGGGAGTCGGACAATTACGCACGGCTGCAATGCGGTCACTCTCCATCTCCACCCCTGATGTGGAAATGCGATACCCCAGGAAGGAGACAGACTGCTGAAAGAACAGGCATTTCTCAGCCTTGACGTACAGGTCATGCTCCAACAGTCGTCCAAGTACCTTGCGCACCAAGGACACATGCTCGGCCTGTGTAGTTGGAGTATATCAGAATATCATCGATATACACCACTACACCCTGTCCGTGAAGGTCTCTGAAAATCTTGTCTACAAAGGATTGGAAGACTGATGGAGCATTCATCAACCCATACGGCATGATGCCCTGAAGTGGTACTAAACGCCGTCTTCCACTCATCTCCTTCCAGGTTGTACGCACTCCTGAGAACTAGTTTAGTGAAGAAGCGCGCCCCGTGCATTGACTCAATCGCCGTGGCGATAAGAGGTAATAGGTAACTATACCTCACCGTGATTTGATTGAGAACTCGATAGTCAATGCACAGGCGCAGACCTCCATCATTCTTCTTCACAAAAAAGAAACTCGAGGAGGCGGGGTGAAGTGGAGGACTGAATGTACCCCTGACGCAGGGATTCAGAGACATGTGTTTCCATAGCCGCCGTCTCCGCCTGTGAGAGGGGATACACGTGACTCCTGGGAAGTGCAGCGTCTACCAGGAGATTTATCGCACAATCCCCCCGTCGATGGGGTGGTAATTGAGTCGCCTTCTTTTTGGAGAAGGGGAGAGCCAAATCAGCATATTCTGGGGGAATGCGCACGGTGGAGACCTGGTCTGGACTTTCCACCGTGGTAGCACCAACGGAAACCCCTACACACCTCCCCGAGCACTCTCGCGACCACCCCGTGAGAGCCCTCTGTTGCCAGGAAATGGTGGGGTTATGACGAGCCAACCAGGGAAGGCCTAGTACCACGGGAAACATAGGAGAGTCAATGAGGAAGAGACTGATTCTCTCCTCGTGACCCCCCTGTGTCTCCATGGCCAGGGAGATAGTGGCTTCCCTGATTAGCCCGGACCCTAATGGTCGACTATCCAGAACGTGAACCGGGAAAGGTCTAACCACAGGAATAATGGGGATCCCTAAAGGGTGAATGCTCTGTCGATAAAGCTCCCAGCTGTGCCTGAATCGACGAGCGCCTTATGCTGGGAATGCAGGGGAAACTCATGAAAACAAACATGCACAAACAGGTGGGCAACAGAGGACTCTGGATGAGAGTGGTGCAGACTCACCTGGGGTGACGCCAGAGTGCCCTGCCTGCTGCCTCGACTCCCAGAGGGACCAACCCGGCACCGACCAGCAGTGTGCCCTCTGCGGCCACAGATGGTGCACGTGAATGCCCCTCCTCCAGCCTCCCTACGCGCAGGCTCTCTCAGCTCCATGGGCACCGGGTGCTGGAAGATGGAACTGACAGAGCCCCCTCTGGACGTCCGCGGGTGACCAGCAGGTTATCCAACCGGATGGACAGATCCACCAGTTGGTCAAATGTGATGGTGACATCCATTCAGGCCATCTTCCGTCTGACATCATCGCGCAGGCTGCATCTGTAGTGGTCGATGAGGGCCCTGTCATTCCATCCTGCTCCGGCGGCTAAGGCCCGGAATTCCAGTGCGAACTCCTGTGCGCTCCTCGTCCCCTGCCTCAAATGGAAGAGCCGTTCCCTGCTCTTCCTTCGGGTGGATGGTCGAAGACGGTGAACTCCTCGAAGTGGTCCAACGCCGCGTCTCCTTCACCCCATACGGCATTTGCCCACTCCAGAGCTCTCCCCGCGAGGCATGAGACGAGGGTGGACACTCTCCCTTCCCGAGGGAGCTGGGTGAACGGTGGCCAGGTATAGGTTCAGTTGTAAGAGGAACCCCTGGCACCGTGCTGTCGTCCCATCATCCTCCCTGGGAAAACTCCCTCACGACGCCAGGTCAGCGAGTCAATCACCACCTTCCGGAGACACCTGAAACCCCACCTCTTTAAGGAATACCTAGGATAGGATAAAGTAATCCTTCTAACTGCTAAGTGACTTAAATGTAAATGTAAGGGAGAGACGCATCCCACTAGAACTGGACCCGGACGGGACGGGTAGAAGTAACCCCGGTTGCGCTGGGAGAGGCGTTGGAGAGACTTCCTGTCTCTCCCAGCGGTCCATGGTCTGGACAACGCAATCCATCATGGCACCGAGATTATTAAAAGCTTAAAAGTTTAATTAAAAGCTGTGAAAACTACACAACATGTTTCTGGTACGATTTCAGTTCGACGTGGTTGCTTGCTTAAACTGGAACAGAATAGGGCAAAATATGAGCTTGACATATCGTAATCCAAACAGGGTGGGAATGGGTCAGAGTGGATGGGGGCAGCGGGGGAATGGGTCAGACTGGATGGGAGCAGCGGGGAATGGGTCAGACTGGATGGGGGCAGCGGGGGAATGGGTCAGACTGGATGGGGGCAGCGGGGGAATGGGTCAGACTGGATGGGGACTTAGGGGGGGGAATGGGTCAGACTAGATGGGGGCAGCGGGGGAATGGCTCAGACTGGATGGGGGCAGCGGGGAATGGGTCAGACTGGATGGGGGCAGCGGGGGAATGGGTCAGACTAGATGGGGGCAGCGGGGGAATGGCTCAGACTAGATGGGGGCAGCGGGGGAATGGGTCAGACTAGATGGGGGCAGCGGAGGAATGGGTCAGACTGGATGGGGGCAGCGGGGGAATGGGTCAGACTGGATGGGGGCAGCGGAGGAATGGGTCAGACTGGATGAGGGCAGCGGGGGATGGGTCAGACTAGACGGGGGCAGCGGGGGAATGGGTCAGACTAGATGGGGGCAGCGGGGGAATGGGTCAGACTAGATGGGGGCAGCGGGGGAATGGGTCAGACTAGATGGGGGCAGCGGGGGAGAATGGGTCAGACTAGATGGGGGCAGCGGGGGAATGGGTCAGACTAGATGGGGGCAGCGGGGGAATGGGTCAGACTAGATGGGGGCAGCGGGGGAATGGGTCAGACTAGATGGGGGCAGCGGAGGAATGGGTCAGACTGGAATTGGGGCAGCGGGGGAATGGGTCAGACTAGATGGGGGCAGCGGGGGAATGGGTCAGACTAGATGGGGGTAGCGGAGGAATGGGTCAGACTGGATGGGGGCAGCGGGGGATGGGTCAGACTAGATGGGGGCAGCGGGGGAATGGGTCAGACTAGATGGGGGCAGCGGGGGAATGGGTCAGACTAGATGGGGGCAGCGGGGGAATGGGTCAGACTAGATGGGGGCAGCGGGGGAGAATGGGTCAGACTAGATGGGGGCAGCGGGGGATGGGTCAGACTAGACGGGGGCAGCGGGGGAATGGGTCAGACTAGATGGGGGCAGCGGGGGAATGGGTCAGACTAGATGGGGGCAGCGGGGGAATGGGTCAGACTGGATGGGGACTTAGGGGGGGGAATGGGTCAGACTAGATTGGGGCAGCGGGGGAATGGGTCAGACTGGATGGGGGCAGCGGGGGAATGGGTCAGACTGGATGGGGGCAGCGGGGGAATGGGTCAGACTAGATGGGGGCAGCGGGGGAATGGGTCAGACTAGATGGGGGCAGCGGGGGAATGGGTCAGACTAGATGGGGGCAGCGGGGGAATGGGTCAGACTAGATGGGGGCAGCGGGGGAATGGGTCAGACTAGATGGGGGCAGCGGGGGAATGGGTCAGACTAGATGGGGGCAGCGGGGGAATGGGTCAGACTGGATGGGGGCAGCGGGGGAATGGGTCAGACCAAATGGGGGCAGCGGGGGAATGGGTCAGACTAGATGGGGGCAGCGGGGGAGAATGGGTCAGAGTGGATGGGGGCAGCGGGGGAATGGCTCAGACTGGATGGGGACTGAGAGGGGGGATGGGTCAGGCTGGTCAGTAGTAGTAAAGATACTGTAATCAGTGAATATGATAGTAGGTCAGTAGTAGTAAAGATACTGTAATCAGTGAATATGATAGTAGGTCAGTAGTAGTAAAGATACTGTAATCAGTGAATATGATAGTAGGTCAGTAGTAGTAAAGATACTGTAATCAGTGAATATGATAGTAGGTCAGTAGTAGTAAAGATACTGTAATCAGTGAATATGATAGTAGGTCAGTAGTAGTAAAGATACTGTAATCAGTGAATATGATAGTAGGTCAGTAGTAGTAAAGATACTGTAATCAGTGAATATGATAGTAGGTCAGTAGTAGTAAAGATACTGTAATCAGTGAATATGATAGTAGGTCAGTAGTAGTAAAGATACTGTAATCAGTGAATATGATAGTAGGTCAGTAGTAGTAAAGATACTGTAATCAGTGAATATGGTCCTGAAGAGAGACAATGGTGTCTGATTTGTTTTCTGTGTAGATTCTAAGGACATGCCTGTAACTGGTGATAGTTCTGTCTTAATGACTGTCTGACTGACTGCCTGTCTGACTGTCTGTCTGTCTGTCTGTCTGTCTGTCTGTCTGACTGCCTGTCTGACTGACTGTCTGTCTGTCTGTCTGACTGCCTGTCTGACTGACTGTCTGTCTGTCTTACTGACTGTCTGTCTGTCTGTCTGTCTGTCTTACTGACTGTCTGTCTGTCTGTCTGTCTGTCTGACTGCCTGTCTGACTGCCTGCCTGTCTGTCTGTCTGTCTTAATGACTGTCTGACTGACTGACTGCCTGTCTGACTGTCTGTCTGTCTGTCTGTCTGTCTGTCTGACTGCCTGTCTGACTGACTGTCTGTCTGCCTGTCTGACTGACTGCCTGACTGTCTGTCTGTCTTACTGACTGTCTGTCTGTCTGTCTGTTTGTCTAGCCCACACCAAGGACATGCCATTCACCTGTGAGACGTGTGGGAAGTCCTTCAAGCGCGGAATGTCCCTGAAGGTTCACTCTCTACAACACTCTGGAGAGAAGCCCTTCAAGTGTGAGGTTGGAAAGCCTTTCTCAAATCAACTCTACCCATAACCACACTGTAAACTACATTACCCATAACCACACTGTAAACTACATTACCCATAACCACACTATAAACTACATTACCCATCACCACACTATAAACTACAATACCCATCGCCACACTATAAACTACATTACCCATCACCACACTATAAGCTACATTACCCATCGCCACACTATAAACTACATTACCCATCACCACACTATAAACTACAATACCCATCACCACACTATAAACTACAATACCCATCGCCACACTATAAACTACCTTACCCATCACCACACTATAAACTACAATGCCCATCGCCACACTATAAACTACAATGCCCATCGCCACACTATAAACTACATTACCCATCACCACATTATAAACTACTATACCCATCACCACACGATAAACTACATTACCCATAACCACACTATAAACTACATTACCCATCACCACACGATAAACTACATTACCCATCACCACACTATAAACTACATTACCCATCACCACACTATAAACTACATTACCCATCACCACACTGTACACTACACTACCCATCACCACACTGTACACTACACTACCCATCACCACACTGTACACTACACTACCCATCACCACACTGTACACTACACTACCCATCACCACACTGTACACTACCCATCACCACACTGTACACTACACTACCCATCAACACACTGTACACTACACTACCCATCACCACACTGTACACTACACTACCCATCACCACACTGTACACTACACTACCCATCACCACACTGTACACTACACTACCCATCACCACACTGTACACTACACTACCCATCACCACACTGTACACTACACTACCCATCACCACACTGTACACTACACTACCCATCACCACACTGTACACTACACTACCCATCACCACACTGTACACTACACTACCCATCAACACACTGTACACTACCCATCACCACACTGTACACTACCCATCACCACACTGTACACTACACTACCCATCACCACACTGTACACTACACTACCCATCAACACACTGTACACTACACTACCCATCACCACACTGTACACTACACTACCCATCACCACACTGTACACTACCCATCACCACACTGTACACTACACTACCCATCACCACACTGTACACTACACTACCCATCACCACACTGTACACTACACTACCCATCACCACACTGTACACTACACTACCCATCACCACACTGTACACTACACTACCCATCACCACACTGTACACTACACTACCCAT
Source organism: Salvelinus fontinalis (assembly GCF_029448725.1). Lineage (NCBI taxonomy): Eukaryota > Metazoa > Chordata > Actinopteri > Salmoniformes > Salmonidae > Salvelinus > Salvelinus fontinalis. Next base: position 1,177,807 of record NC_074671.1, read on the forward strand.
CAACACACTGTACACTACACTACCCATCAACACACTGTACACTACCCATCACCACACTGTACACTACCCATCACCACACTGTACACTACCCATCACCACACTGTACACTACCCATCACCACACTGTACACTACCCATCACCACACTGTACACTACCCATCACCACACTGTACACTACCCATCACCACACTGCACACTACCCATCACCACACTGCACACTACACTACCCATCAACACACTGTACACTACCCATCACCACACTGTACACTACCCATCACCACACTGCACACTACACTACCCATCAACACACTGTACACTACACTACCCATCAACACACTGCACACTACCCATCACCACACTGCACACTACACTACCCATCAACACACTGTACACTACCCATCACCACACTGTACACTACACTACCCATCACCACACTGCACACTACACTACCCATCAACACACTGTACACTACCCATCACCACACTGTACACTACCCATCACCACACTGCACACTACACTACCCATCACCACACTGTACACTACACTACCCATCAACACACTGCACACTACACTACCCATCAACACACTGTACACTACCCATCACCACACTGCACACTACACTACCCATCAACACACTGTACACTACCCATCACCACACTGTACACTACCCATCACCTCACCTCACCTCATCTCATCACTCTCTCCTCTCTGTCTCCTTATAGAACTGTAATGAGTGGTTCCAGTATTAGTACCAGCTGTCTCTCTCTGTCTCCCTATAGAACTGTAATGAGTGGTTCCAGTATTAGTACCAGCTGTCTCCTCTCTGTCTCCTTATAGAACTGTAATGAGTGGTTCCAGTATTAGTACCAGCTGTCTCTCTCTGTCTCCCTATAGAACTGTAATGAGTGGTTCCAGTATTAGTACCAGCTGTCTCTCTCTGTCTCCCTATAGAACTGTAATGAGTGGTTCCAGTATTAGTACCAGCTGTCTCTCTCTGTCTCCTTATAGAACTGTAATGAGTGGTTCCAGTATTAGTACCAGCTGTCTCTCTCTGTCTCCTTATAGAACTGTAATGAGCGGTTCCAGTATTAGTACCAGCTGTCTCTCTCTGTCTCCTTATAGAACTGTAATGAGTGGTTCCAGTATTAGTACCAGCTGTCTCTCTCTGTCTCCTTATAGAACTGTAATGAGTGGTTCCAGTATTAGTACCAGCTGTCTCTCTCTGTCTCCTTATAGAACTGTAATGAGTGGTTCCAGTATTAGTACCAGCTGTCTCTCTCTGTCTCCTTATAGAACTGTAATGAGTGGTTCCAGTATTAGTACCAGCTGTCTCTCTCTGTCTCCTTATAGAACTGTAATGAGTGGTTCCAGTATTAGTACCAGCTGTCTCTCTCTGTCTCCCTATAGAACTGTAATGAGTGGTTCCAGTATTAGTACCAGCTGTCTCTCTCTGTCTCCTTATAGAACTGTAATGAGTGGTTCCAGTATTAGTACCAGCTGTCTCTCTCTGTCTCCTTATAGAACTGTAATGAGTGGTTCCAGTATTAGTACCAGCTGTCTCTCTCTGTCTCCTTATAGAACTGTAATGAGTGGTTCCAGTATTAGTACCAGCTGTCTCTCTCTGTCTCCTTATAGAACTGTAATGAGTGGTTCCAGTATTAGTACCAGCTGTCTCTCTCTGTCTCCTTATAGAACTGTAATGAGTGGTTCCAGTATTAGTACCAGCTGTCTCTCTCTGTCTCCTTATAGAACTGTAATGAGTGGTTCCAGTATTAGTACCAGCTGTCTCTCTCTGTCTCCTTATAGAACTGTAATGAGTGGTTCCAGTATTAGTACCAGCTGTCTCTCTCTGTCTCCTTATAGAACTGTAATGAGTGGTTCCAGTATTAGTACCAGCTGTCTCCTCTCTGTCTCCTTATAGAACTGTAATGAGTGGTTCCAGTATTAGTACCAGCTGTCTCTCTCTGTCTCCCTATAGAACTGTAATGAGTGGTTCCAGTATTAGTACCAGCTGTCTCTCTCTGTCTCCTTATAGAACTGTAATGAGTGGTTCCAGTATTAGTACCAGCTGTCTCTCTCTGTCTCCTTATAGAACTGTAATGAGTGGTTCCAGTATTAGTACCAGCTGTCTCTCTCTGTCTCCTTATAGAACTGTAATGAGTGGTTCCAGTATTAGTACCAGCTGTCTCTCTCTGTCTCCTTATAGAACTGTAATGAGTGGTTCCAGTATTAGTACCAGCTGTCTCTCTCTGTCTCCTTATAGAACTGTAATGAGTGGTTCCAGTATTAGTACCAGCTGTCTCTCTCTGTCTCCTTATAGAACTGTAATGAGTGGTTCCAGTATTAGTACCAGCTGTCTCTCTCTGTCTCCTTATAGAACTGTAATGAGTGGTTCCAGTATTAGTACCAGCTGTCTCTCTCTGTCTCCTTATAGAACTGTAATGAGTGGTTCCAGTATTAGTACCAGCTGTCTCCTCTCTGTCTCCTTATAGAACTGTAATGAGTGGTTCCAGTATTAGTACCAGCTGTCTCTCTCTGTCTCCTTATAGAACTGTAATGAGTGGTTCCAGTATTAGTACCAGCTGTCTCTCTCTGTCTCCTTATAGAACTGTAATGAGTGGTTCCAGTATTAGTACCAGCTGTCTCTCTCTGTCTCCTTATAGAACTGTAATGAGTGGTTCCAGTATTAGTACCAGCTGTCTCTCTCTGTCTCCTTATAGAACTGTAATGAGTGGTTCCAGTATTAGTACCAGCTGTCTCTCTCTGTCTCCTTATAGAACTGTAATGAGTGGTTCCAGTATTAGTACCAGCTGTCTCTCTCTGTCTCCTTATAGAACTGTAATGAGTGGTTCCAGTATTAGTACCAGCTGTCTCTCTCTGTCTCCTTATAGAACTGTAATGAGTGGTTCCAGTATTAGTACCAGCTGTCTCTCTCTGTCTCCTTATAGAACTGTAATGAGTGGTTCCAGTATTAGTACCAGCTGTCTCTCTCTGTCTCCTTATAGAACTGTAATGAGTGGTTCCAGTATTAGTACCAGCTGTCTCTCTCTGTCTCCCTATAGAACTGTAATGAGTGGTTCCAGTATTAGTACCAGCTGTCTCTCTCTGTCTCCTTATAGAACTGTAATGAGTGGTTCCAGTATTAGTACCAGCTGTCTCTCTCTGTCTCCCTATAGAACTGTAATGAGTGGTTCCAGTATTAGTACCAGCTGTCTCTCTCTGTCTCCTTATAGAACTGTAATGAGTGGTTCCAGTATTAGTACCAGCTGTCTCTCTCTGTCTCCTTATAGAACTGTAATGAGTGGTTCCAGTATTAGTACCAGCTGTCTCTCTCTGTCTCCTTATAGAACTGTAATGAGTGGTTCCAGTATTAGTACCAGCTGTCTCTCTCTGTCTCCTTATAGAACTGTAATGAGTGGTTCCAGTATTAGTACCAGCTGTCTCTCTCTGTCTCCTTATAGAACTGTAATGAGTGGTTCCAGTATTAGTACCAGCTGTCTCTCTCTGTCTCCTTATAGAACTGTAATGAGTGGTTCCAGTATTAGTACCAGCTGTCTCTCTCTGTCTCCTTATAGAACTGTAATGAGTGGTTCCAGTATTAGTACCAGCTGTCTCTCTCTGTCTCCTTATAGAACTGTAATGAGTGGTTCCAGTATTAGTACCAGCTGTCTCTCTCTGTCTCCCTATAGAACTGTAATGAGTGGTTCCAGTATTAGTACCAGCTGTCTCTCTCTGTCTCCCTATAGAACTGTAATGAGTGGTTCCAGTATTAGTACCAGCTGTCTCTCTCTGTCTCCTTATAGAACTGTAATGAGTGGTTCCAGTATTAGTACCAGCTGTCTCTCTCTGTCTCCTTATAGAACTGTAATGAGTGGTTCCAGTATTAGTACCAGCTGTCTCTCTCTGTCTCCTTATAGAACTGTAATGAGTGGTTCCAGTATTAGTACCAGCTGTCTCTCTCTGTCTCCTTATAGAACTGTAATGAGTGGTTCCAGTATTAGTACCAGCTGTCTCTCTCTGTCTCCTTATAGAACTGTAATGAGTGGTTCCAGTATTAGTACCAGCTGTCTCTCTCTGTCTCCCTATAGAACTGTAATGAGTGGTACCAGTATTAGTACCAGCTGTCTCTCTCTGTCTCCTTATAGAACTGTAATGAGTGGTTCCAGTATTAGTACCAGCTGTATCTCTCTGTCTCCTTATAGAACTGTAATGAGCGGTTCCAGTATAAGTACCAGCTCCGCTCCCACATGTCCATCCACATCGGACACAAACAGTTCATGTGCCAGTGGTGCGGCAAGGACTTCAACATGAAGCAGTACTTTGACGAACACATGAAGACCCACACTGGTATGTATAGATGTATAGATACACACATTTACTGGGCGGCAGGTAGCCTCGTGGTTAGAGCTGGTATGTATAGATGTATAGATACACACTGGTATGTATAGACACACACTGGTATGTGTAGATGTATAGATACTCACTGGTATGTGTAGATGTATAGACACACACTGGTATGTATAGACACACACTGGTATGTATAGATGTATAGACACACACTGGTATGTATAGATACGCACTGGTATGTATAGACACACACTGGTATGTATAGATACGCACTGGTATGTATAGATACGCACTGGTATGGGCGGCAGGTAGCCTCGTGTTTAGAGCTGGTATGTATAGATACGCACTGGTATGTATAGATACGCACTGGTATGTATAGATACGCACTGGTATGTATAGACACACACTGGTATGTATAGATACGCACTGGTATGTATAGACACGCACTGGTATGTATAGATACGCACTGGTATGTATAGATACGCACTGGTATGTATAGATACGCACTGGTATGTATAGATACGCACTGGTATGTATAGACACACACTGGTATGTATAGACACGCACTGGTATGTATAGATACGCACTGGTATGTATAGATACGCACTGGTATGTATAGATACGCACTGGTATGTATAGATACGCACTGGTATGTATAGACACACACTGGTATGTATAGACACGCACTGGTATGTATAGATACGCACTGGTATGTATAGATACGCACTGGTATGTATAGATACGCACTGGTATGTATAGATACGCACTGGTATGTATAGATACGCACTGGTATGTATAGATACGCACTGGTATGTATAGATACGCACTGGTATGTATAGATACGCACTGGTATGTATAGACACGCACTGGTATGTATAGACACGCACTGGTATGTATAGACACACACTGGTATGTATAGATACGCACTGGTATGTATAGATACGCACATTTACTGGGCGGCAGGTAGCCTCGTGGTTAGAGCTGGTATGTATAGATACACATTTACTGGGCGGCAGGTAGCCTCGTGGTTAGAGCTGGTATGTATAGATACATTTACTGGGCGGCAGGTAGCCTCGTGGTTAGAGCTTGTATGTATAGATACATTTACTGGGCGGCAGGTAGCCTCGTGGTTAGAGCTGGTATGTATAGATACGCAGTTACTGGGCGGCAGGTAGCCTCGTGGTTAGAGCTGGTATGTATAGATACGCACACACAGTTACTGGGCGGCAGGTAGCCTCGTGGTTAGAGCGTTGGACTAGTAACCGAAAGGTTGCAAGATCGAATTCCCGATCTGACAATATAAAAATCTGTCATTCTGCCCCTGAAAAAAGGCAGTTAACCCACTGTCCCCCGGTAGGGATAACATCTAACACTGTCCCCCGGTAGGGATAACATCTAACACTGTCCCCCGGTAGGGATAACATCTAACCGGCCGTCATTGTAAATAAGAACACTATAACACTAGAACACTAGAACACTATAACACTATAACAGTATATCACTATATCACTATATCACTATAACACTATATCACTATATCACTATAACACTATATCACTATATCACTATATCACTATAACACTATATCACTATATCACTATAACACTATAACACTATAACACTATATCACTATATCACTATAACACTATATCACTATATCACTATAACACTATAACACTATAACACTATATCACTATATCACTATATCACTATAACACTATATCACTAATATAACACTATATCACTATAACACTATAACACTATATCACTATAACACTATATCACTATATCACTATATCACTATATCACTATAACACTATAACACTATATCACTATATCACTATATCACTATATCACTATAACACTATAACACTATAACACTATACCACTACTACACTATAACACTATACCACCACTATAACACTATAACACTATAACACTATATCACTATATCACTATATCACTATAACACTATATCACTATATCACTATATCACTATAACACTATATCACTATATCACTATAATATAACACTATAACACTATATCACTATATCACTATAACACTATATCACTATATCACTATATCACTATATCACTATAACACTATATCACTATATCACTATAATATAACACTATAACACTATATCACTATATCACTATAACACTATAACACTATCACTATATCACTATAACACTATATCACTATAACACTATATCACTATATCACTATAATATAACACTATAACACTATAACACTATATCACTATATCACTATATCACTATAACACTATATCACTATATCACTATATCACTATAACACTATATCACTATAACACTATAACACTATATCACTATATCACTATAATATAACACTATAACACTATATCACTATATCACTATAACACTATATCACTATAACACTATAACACTATATCACTATAACACTATAACATAACACTATATCACTATATCACTATATCACTATATCACTATATCACTATAACACTATATCACTATATCACTATAACACTATATCACTATAACACTATATCACTATAACACTATATCACTATAACACTATAACACTATAACACTACTACACTATAACACTATATCACTATATCACTATAACACTATATCACTATAACACTATATCACTATATCACTATAACACTATATCACTATAACACTATATCACTATATCACTATAACACTATATCACTATAACACTATAATACTGTTACATTGTATCACTATATCACTATAACACTATATCACTTTAACACTATATCACTATAACATAACACTATATCACTATAACACTATATCACTATAACATAACACTATATCACTATAACACTATATCACTATAACATAACACTATATCACTATTACACTATATCACTATAACACTATAACATTGTATCACTATAACACTATAACACCATATCACTATACCATAACACTATATCACTATATCACTATAACTCTATATCACTATAACACTATATCACTATAACACTATAACATTGTATCACTATAACACTATATCACTATATCACTATATCACTATATCACTATATCTCTATAACACTATATCACTATATCACTATAACACTATAACACTATATCACTATATCACTATATCACTATAACTTTATATCACTATAACACTATATCACTATAACACTATAACATTGTATCACTATAACACTATAACACTATATCACAAAATCACTATATCACTATATCACTATAACACTATATCACTATATCACTATAACACTATATCACTATATCACTATAACACTATATCACTATAACACTATAATATAACACTATATCACTATAACACTATAACACTATATCACTATAACACTATATCACTATAACACTATATCACTATATCACTATAACACTATATCACTATATCACTATATCACTATATCATTATAACACTATAACACTATATCACTATATCACTATAACACTATATCACTATAACACTATATCACTATAACACTATATCACTATATCACTATATCACTATAACACTAAATCACTATATCACTATAACACTATATCACTATAACACTATATCACTATAACACTATATCACTATATCACTATAACACTATATCACTATATCACTATATCACTATATCACTATAACACTATATCACTATATCACTATAACACTATATCACTATAACACTATAATATAACACTATATCACTATATCACTATATCACTATAACACTATCACTATAACACTATATCACTATATCACTATAACACTATAATACTGTTACATTGTATCACTATATCACTATTACACTATAACACTATATCACTATTACACTATAACACTATAACATAACACTATAACACTATATCACTATATCACTATAACACTATATCACTATATCACTATATCACTATAACACTATAACACTATAATATAACACTATATCACTATATCACTATAACACTATATCACTATATCACTATATCACTATATCACTATAACACTATATCACTATATCACTATAACACTATATCACTATAACACTATAATATAACACTATATCACTATATCACTATATCACTATATCACTATAACACTATATCACTATAACACTATATCACTATAACACTATAATACTGTTACATTGTATCACTATATCACTATTACACTATAACACTATATCACTATATCACTATAACACTATAACACTATATCACTTTAACACTATATCACTATAACATAACACTATATCACTATAACACTATATCACTATAACATAACACTATATCACTATTACACTATATCACTATAACACTATATCACTATAACACTATAACATTGTATCACTATAACACTATAACACTATAACACTATATCACTATATCACTATAACACTATATCACTATATCACTATAACACTATATCACTATATCACTATATCACTATATCACTATAACACTATATCACTATACCATAACACTATATCACTATATCACTATATCACTATAACTCTATATCACTATAACACTATATCACTATAACATTGTATCACTATAACACTATATCACTATATCACTATATCTCTATAACACTATATCACTATATCACTATAACACTATATCACTATATCACTATATCACTATAACACTATATCACAAAATCACAAAATCACTATATCACTATATCACTATAACACTATATCACTATATCACTATAACACTATATCACTATATCACTATAACACTATATCACTATAACACTATAATATAACACTATATCACTATAACACTATAACACTATATCACTATAACACTATAACACTATATCACTATAACACTATATCACTATAACACTATAACACTATATCACTATAACACTATATCACTATATCACTATATCACTATATCACTATAACACTATAATATAACACTATATCACTATATCACTATAACACTATATCACTATATCACTATATCACTATATCACTATAACACTATATCACTATATCACTATAACACTATATCACTATAACACTATAATATAACACTATATCACTATATCACTATAACACTATATCACTATATCACTATATCACTATAACACTATATCACTATAACACTATATCACTATATCACTATAACACTATAATACTGTTACATTGTATCACTATATCACTATTACACTATAACACTATATCACTATATCACTATAACACTATAACACTATAACACTATATCACTTTAACACTATATCACTATAACATAACACTATATCACTATAACACTATATCACTATAACATAACACTATATCACTATTACACTATATCACTATAACACTATATCACTATAACACTATAACATTGTATCACTATAACACTATAACACTATCACTATACCATAACACTATATCACTATATCACTATATCACTATAACTCTATATCACTATAACACTATATCACTATAACACTATAACATTGTATCACTATAACACTATATCACTATATCACTATATCACTATATCTCTATAACACTATATCACTATATCACTATAACACTATATCACTATATCACTATATCACTATAACTCTATATCACTATAACACTATATCACTATAACACTATAACATTGTATCACTATAACACTATAACACTATATCACAAAATCACTATATCACTATATCACTATAACACTATATCACTATAACACTATATCACTATATCACTATAACACTATATCACTATAACACTATAATATAACACTATATCACTATAACATTATAACACTATATCACTATAACACTATATCACTATAACACTATATCACTATATCACTATAACACTATATCACTATAACACTATATCACTATATCACTATAACACTATAACACTATAATATAACACTATATCACTATATCACTATAACACTATAACACTATATCACTATATCACTATATCACTATATCACTATATCACTATAACACTATATCACTATATCACTATAACACTATATCACTATATCACTATAACACTATAATATAACACTATATCACTATATCACTATATCACTATAACACTATATCACTATAACACTATATCACTATATCACTATATCACTATAACACTATAATACTGTTACATTGTATCACTATATCACTATTACACTATAACACTATATCACTATTACACTATAACACTATAACATAACACTATAACACTATATCACTATATCACTATAACACTATAATACTGTTACATTGTATCACTATATCACTATTACACTATAACACTATATCACTATTACACTATAACACTATAACATAACACTATAATACTGTTACATTGTATCACTATATCACTATTACACTATAACACTATAACATAACACTATAACACTATATCACTATATCACTATATCACTATTACACTATAACACTATAACATAACACTATATCACTATATCACTATATCACTATATCACTATTACACTATAACATAACACTATAACACTATATCACTATATCACTATTACACTATAACACTATAACACTATATCACTATAACACTATAATACTATAACACTATATCACTATAACACTATATCACTATATCACTATAACACTATAACACTATAACACTATATCACTATAACACTATATCACTATAACACTATATCACTATAACACTATATCACTATAACACTATAACACTATATCACTATATCACTATAACACTATATCACTATAACACTATATCACTATAACACTATATCACTATATCACTATAACACTATAACACTATATCACTATAACACTATATCACTATATCACTAAAACACTATATCACTATATCACTATAACACTATATCACTATATCACTATTTCACTATCACTATATCACTATATCACTATAACACTATATCACTATATCACTATAACACTATATCACTATAACACTATATCACTATAACACTATATCACTATAACACTATATCACTATATCACTATAACACTATATCACTATATCACTATAATATAACACTATATCACTATAACACTATATCACTATATCACTATATCACTATATCACTATAACACTATAACACTATATCACTATAACACTATATCACTAAAACACTATATCACTATATCACTATATCACTATATCACTATCACTATATCACTATATCACTATAACACTATATCACTATATCACTATAACACTATATCACTATAACACTATATCACTATAACACTATATCACTATATCACTATAACACTATATCACTATATCACTATAATATAACACTATATCACTATAACACTATATCACTATATCACTATATCACTATATCACTATAACACTATAACACTATATCACTATAACACTATAACACTATAACACTTCATTCTATAGCTAGACTCCTGATCTCGCCAAGAGAATGATAATAAATGTTCCCTCTAAGCTGCAGGCATGCAGCCCCCCTCAACTGCCCCTCAGAGTAAATATCAGCCCCCCTTAACTGCCCTCAGAGTAAATATCAGCCCCCCTCAACTGCCCTCAGAGTAAATATCAGACCCCCTCAACTGCCCTCAGAGTAAATATCAGCCCCCCTCAACTGCCCCTCAGAGTAAATATCAGCCCCCCTCAACTGCCCTCAGAGTAAATATCAGCCCCCCTCAACTGCCCCTCAGAGTAAATATCAGCCCCCCTTAACTGCCCTCAGAGTAAATATCAGCCCCCCTCAACTGCCTCTCTCAACTGCCCCTCAGAGTAAATATCAGCCCCCCTCAACTGCCCTCAGAGTAAATATCAGCCCCCCTCAACTGCCCTCAGAGTAAATATCAGCCCCCCTCAACTGCCTCTCAGGGTAAATATCAGCCCCCCTCAACTGTCTCTCAGAGTAAATATCAGCCCCCCTCAACTGCCCCTCAGAGTAAATATCAGCCCACGCTGAGAAGCACCACATTGAACTTCACTTTACTCTCTAGAGTTTTCCCCATTAGTTAACACTGTCAATGTTTCCACTTACTGTTAGAATTGGGATTGAATCAAAGCAATATTAGCCACTTTCAATGGAACATAACGAAACAAAACTAACTATGCAAGAGATTTTGAACACATCGGAGTAGGATTCTATTGCATTGATATGCATGACTTGCCAGTACTCTACATAGACCGGTGAGGCATAACCAATCAGAGCTGCAGTAGGTCAGGCCTATACTCTACATAGACCGGTGAGGCATAACCAATCAGAGCTGCAGTAGGTCAGGCCTATACTCTACACAGACCGGTGAGGCTTAACCAATCAGAGCTGCAGTAGGTCAGCCCTATACTCTACATAGACCGGTGAGGCGTAACCAATCAGAGCTGCAGTAGGTCAGGCCTATACTCTACACAGACCGGTGAGGCATAACCAATCAGAGCTGCAGTAGGCCTTTTTGCAAATAGAGCATTACCATAAATGGATCTGTGCCATTCACTTTGAACTGGACTGTGTTTACAGCATGAGCGGTCGTGAGTAGATGCACTTGTTCTGAGATCATGTAAGAGCTGCATGTAGCCACATGGGCCCAGTTCTAGATCATTTGTAGTCACCAATGGGGGAGTGATTGCTTCCTACGTGAGCACAAAACGTGGACATTTCGAAGCATCTTTGAAAAGCAAGTCGGATAAAGAGCTTTTTCTTTTGTCTTAAAGGTGCAGTGATTAATTTTTTTAGGGGGGGGTTGTTGTATAAACTAAGTAGCCAATAGACAGTAGCATACTTTTTCTGATTCTCTGTAATAATGGTATGGGAAAAATATTGCATTTTATTTTGTAAAGTGGTTTCTTGTCAAACAACATTTTCAATCACCTCCTTGTCTGAAGGACACGTGGATAAACAGGTTAATGTCAAGCCCTGCATGTTTATTTCAAAAGTCTCATGGAATGTAGGTCTACTTTGAACACCACACATTGGCTGCTACTGTAGGCTGAATGATAGAACAGCTATTTCCATGTTATAATGTTATGGGATGCATTTTATCCATTGTTTTTGATGGTAGTGTCACGACTTCCACCCAAGTCGGCTCCTCTCCTTGTTCGTTCGGCGATTGACATCACCGACTTTCTAGCCATCGCCGCTCCATTTCTCATTTTCCATTGGTTTTGTCTTGTTCCATTTCACACCTGGTTTTCATTCCATAATTATTGCATGTATTTAGTCCTCTGTTCCCCTCCATGTCTTTGTGTGTAATTGTTTGTTGGTTTTGTGGATTATTGTCGGGCGCTTTACTTTTGTTCCGTGTTTTTGGCACGTTGTTGTTGTTATGTGCTGTCATTTGTGGAACGGACTTCCAGTGCGCCTGTTCACTACACTCTGCTCTCCTGCACCTGACTTCTCCTCCCGTACACACTGTTGACAGGTAGACCACTCTGGTAGGCCTACTTTGTGATCAAATAGCCACAGTAGCCTAGTTGACGACTGTCTGAAACTAGCGGGTACAGCCTCAGTGTTCACAATAAAAGTGCACTGGAGGTCGCACAGAATTTTCACAACGTTCAAGTTTGCGCTCAGCAGACCGGAATGTTGCTCAGTGCCGGAAAAAATGAGCGGGAACATTGGTGATGAGTACAATTTTTTTTGTCTTTATCTGTTGTGGTCTAGTACTGTGTTTTGCTAGCTAGGGCTGTCTATTTTACGTGTTTCCTGTTTTCTCAGTGTCCTACTTCGTGTGAACTGCTGATGATCATTATTTGCAGTTAGTTGTTGACACATCACCCAGGATTAAGGGGAAGGGCAATGTGTTACTGTTGTTGTGTTGGTAATCAGAGGCTGTATTGGAGGGGGGGTGGTTTCACCTCTCCTTGGCAATCAGTAATTAGTACAGGGAGGTGTGCTCTCCACCTCTGCTAGACAATTAGGAATTATTTTTAGTTCTTCAGTCTCCCCTGGTTTCTCCGTGTAAGCGGTGGTCGTGTCAGCAAAACTAAGACCGTCTTCGAGGAAGGCTCCACATCACTCTCTCACTTAAGTATCTTACCTAGTTATTTTCTGATGATCTCATTTTGCTCTTTTGTAGCTTTGTCAACTATGTGTGTGTTTTCTATCCCAGTTCGCTCCTTTCCCTGTAGGCTTTACAGACGCTCCCTTGGCTGCAACTCTTCTAATTTAGTGTACCCATGGTGCACAACCCTTTTGGGAACTGCCCTTCAGTCCTTTGACTTTCTGGCCCTGACGGAGACATGGATCTCCCCAGAGAACACTGCTGCTCCAGCTGCTCTCTCTTCATCTCACTGTGTCTCATAGTCTGAGAGCATCTGGTCGTCATGGTGGTGGCACCGGTCATTTCTCCTAACTGGAGATGCTCTCTTTTCTTCCTCTCTCACCTGTCCATCTCTCATTTTGTTTTCCATCGTGTCATTTGTCCACTTCAGCTTAACATTATTGTCATCTATCGCTCACCAGGTGCCCTTGGAGGGTTCCTCAATTCAATGAGCTTGACACCTTGATATGCTCATTTCCTGACGATGGCTCACCGCTCTTAGTACTTGGTGACTTCAACCTCCCGATGTCTGCCTTCGCTAAATTTCTTTCCAACTCTCTCTTTCCCCTCCTTTCCTCTTGACCTCACCCTTTCCCAGTCCCCTCCAACTCCAACAAGGAATGCAATATGCTTGACCTCTTTAATAGAGGCCTACTAATCTAACTGCATGAAACTTTCATGAAAGTTTTAATATTTATAGTAATTTATTTTGAATTATTATTTACTTTTTTATTTGAATTATTATTTACTTATTTACCAAATTCAAATAAATTACTATAAAAATTTAACTTTCATGAAATCACACATGCAATACACCAAATTAAAGCTACACTTGTTGTGAATCCAGCCAAAGTGTCAGATTTCAAAAAGGCTTTACGGCGAAAGCACACGATGCTATTATCTGAGGATAGCAACCAAACACAGACCATCATATTTCAACCCTCCAGGCGCGACACAATACGCAGAAATAAAGATATAATTCATGCCTTACCTTTGACGAGCTTCTTCTGTTGGCACTCCAATATGTCCCATAAACATCACAAATGGTCCTTTTGTTCGATTAATTCCGTCGATATATATACAAAATGTACATTTATTTGTCACATTTGATCCAGAAAAACACCGGTTCCAACTCTGTCAACATGACTATCAAAGTTACCTGTAAGCTTTGTCCAAACATTTCAAACTACTTCCTAATACAACTTTAGGTATTTATTAACATAAATAATCGATCAAATTTAAGATATAATGTGTTCGATACCGGATGAAAACAAAGAACACACTTCCCTCTAGCCTCGTTTTGAACAGTGCTACTTCTTCATTTCTCAAAGGAAAAACCTCAACCAATTTCTAAAGACTGTTGACGTCCAGTGGAAGCGATAGGAACTGCAAGAAGGTCAATTAGAAATCTGGATTCACAATGAAAATTCATTGAAAAGAGAGTGACCTCCAAAAAAAAGAATTCTGAATGGTTTGTCCTCTGTGTTTCGCCTGCCAAATAAGTTCTGTTATAATCACAGACATGATTCAAACAGTTGTAGAAACTTCAGAGTGTTTTCTATCCAAATATACTAATAATAGGCATATCTTAGCTTCTGGGCCTGAGTAGCAGGCAGTTTAATTTGGGCACACTTTTCATCCAAAATTCCAAATGCTTCCCCCTATCCTAGAGAAGTTAAATAACTACTTTGTATTCATTCCTCCAACCCTTAGCCCTTACCCAGATTGTCAAGCGCCGTCACAATCTTTGCTCGCTGTCCCACTACTCTATCCTCTTCTATCCTATGATCTCTGCCTTCTGATAAATTATTCTCCCTCCTGTCTCCTGATTTTTGCCTCTCTGACTCTACTCCTTTCCTCCTGGCCGGCTCGGCCCACCCATCCTGAGTGATGTTGATGACATCCGCTCCTCATTCACTTAGCCTATTGGGACCTTGGGACGCTACACCACCTTTTTCTCCCCTCTCTCCAGATGAAGTCCTGCAACTAGTGAGGTCTGGCCATACAACAACCTGCCTGCTCGACCCCCATCCCCTCCTCCGTTCTCCAGACCATCTCTGGAGGCCTTCTCCCATTTTTCTCCCATCAACTCTTCCCTGGCTGCGTCAACTCATCTGACGTCAAACTATAGACCTGTATCCTTCCTTCCTTTTCTTTCTCCTCTGTTAACATCCTCCTAGATCTATCCGCTGCCTTCGACACCGTGAACCATCAGATCCTCCTCTCCACCCTCTCAGGGATGGGCGTCTCAGTCTCTATCAGATCCTCCTCTCCACCCTCTCAGGGCTGGGCGTCTCAGTCTCTATCAGATCCTCCTTTCCACCCTCTCAGGGCTGGGCGTCTCAGTCTCTATCAGATCCTCCTCTCCACCCTCTCAGGGCTGGGTGTCTCAGTCTCTATCAGATCCTCCTCTCCACCCTCTCAGAGCTGGGCTTCTCAGGCTCTATCAGATCCTCCTCTCCACCCTCTCAGGGCTGGGCGTCTCAGGCTCTATCAGATCCTCCTCTCCACCCTCTCAGGGCTGGGTGTCTCAGTCTCTATCAGATCCTCCTCTCCACCCTCTCAGGGCTGGGTGTCTCAGTCTCTATCAGATCCTCCTCTCCACCCTCTCAGGGCTGGGTGTCTCAGTCTCTATCAGATCCTCCTCTCCACCCTCTCAGGGCTGGGCGTCTCAGGCTCTATCAGATCCTCCTCTCCACCCTCTCAGGGCTGGGTGTCTCAGTCTCTATCAGATCCTCCTCTCCACCCTCTCAGGGCTGGGCGTCTCAGTCTCTATCAGATCCTCCTCTCCACCCTCTCAGGGCTGGGCGTCTCAGGCTCTATCAGATCCTCCTCTCCACCCTCTCAGGGCTGGGTGTCTCAGTCTCTATCAGATCCTCCTCTCCACCCTCTCAGGGCTGGGTGTCTCAGTCTCTATCAGATCCTCCTCTCCACCCTCTCAGGGCTGGGTGTCTAAGTCTCTATCAGATCCTCCTCTCCACCCTCTCAGGGCTGGGCGTCTCAGGCTCTACAGATCCTCCTCTCCACCCTCTCAGGGCTGGGCGTCTCAGGCTCTATCAGATCCTCCTCTCCACCCTCTCAGGGCTGGGTGTCTCAGACTCTATCAGATCCTCCTCTCCACCCTCTCGTGGCTGGGCGTTTCAGCCTCTATCAGATCCTCCTCTCCATCCTCTCAGGGCTGGGTGTCTCAGGCTCTATCAGATCCTCCTCTCCACCCTCTCAGGGCTGGGCGTCTCAGTCTCTATCAGATCCTCCTCTCCATCCTCTCAGGGCGCAGTGTAGCCCTCCCAGAGTACAAAGAACCTTGGCGTGACTCTGGACAACAACTTGTCGTTCTCTGCAAACATCAAAGAAGTGACTCGCTCCTGCAGGTTCATGCTCTATAACATCCGTAGAGTACGACCCTACCTCACACAGGAAGTGACGCAGGTCCTAATCCAGGCACTTGTCCTCTCCCGACAGGACTACTGCAACTTGCTGTTGTCAGGGCTCCCCGCTTGTGCCATCAAACCCCTGCAACTAATCCAGAACGCTGCAGCCCGCCTGGTTTTTAACCTTCCCAAGTTCTCCAACATCACCCCGCTCCTCCGCACACCAAGAGGAACTGCCCCCCCTACCTTCAGGCTCAAACCCAACACCCCAACCCGAGCACTCAGTTCTGCTACCTCTGGTCTCTTGGCCCCCTACGGGAGAGCAGCTCCTGCTCAGCCCAGTCCAAACTCTTCTCGGTCCTGGCAGTTAGGACATCAGAGTCCCTGCCCATCTTCTGAAAGCATCTTAATTAATCCCTCACCTCGACCTCACCTTAACCCCCCCCCCCCGGTATGTTCTGGACTGGGAGACCGTGAAGAGACCTCTGGTGGGGTATGCATGGGTGTCTGAGCTGTGTGCTAGTAGTTTAAACAGACAACTTCATTCATTCAACATGTCAATACTTCTCACAAATACAAGTAGTGTAGAAGTCAATCTCTGATAATGTCAAAAGCTGCAGTCTAACAAGACAGTTCCCACAATCTTTCTATTATACATGTCTCTCAACCAATCATCAGTCAATTGTGTAAGTGCTGAAAATCTGTTAGTTACATTTTTTTTTTTAATGGTTTATTAATTGCTGGTAACAGTGATTAGTCTGCTGTGTGAGCTAACACCAAGGTTGCTTTGCTATTCTTGGGTAGGGGAATAACTTTTGATTCCCTCCAAATAGGAGTGACAATATAGTCTGCTATCATGATCCAGGCTGTCAGACCCCCGGTGGCTTGTCATTTCTGATAGATCTCTTCCACACTCACTTTACAATGCTTGTCTTTCATAATTTGGTCAGTTATGCATGGATGTGTTGGTCCAGAATTAGTTGTTGGGCATTTCATGCCTAAATTTGCTTGTCTTACCAATGAAAAAATCATTTTGTGACGAATGAGCCATCTGATTCAATGAATGATGGAGCCGAGTTCACTTTGTTTGCCCAAGATTTCATTGAAGGTGCTCTAAAGCTTTTTACTATCATTCTCTTTGTAATTTATCTTTGTTTCATAGTGTTTCTTCTTTTTGTTTAGTCACATGATTTCTCAATTTGCAGTATCAGCTGTGTATCAGCTGTGTAGCCTTATTTGCCTCATCCCTCTCAAACATGTTTCAATTCCTTCTCAATCCACAGGGATTTAACATTCTTTCACAGTCATTTTCTTAATGGGTTTATGCTTATTAGTAACTTCAAGAAGCAATTTCATAAATGTGTCAAGTGCAGCGTCTGGTTGCTCCTCATTACACACCACAGACCAGCAAATATTATTTACATCTTAAAATTAGGAATCCCTACAACACTTAGTGTATGACCTCTTCTACGCTTGCTGTTTGGGGTTTCAGGCTGGGTTTCTGTATAAGCACTTTGTGACATCTGCTGATGTAAAAGGGGCTTTATAAAAAAAACGTATTTGATATATTAGCCTCATCCTTTAGAACTTTTCTGTTCCTTTAGTTATTCTAATCACTACATCCGATGGATGTGGATACTGCTTGTCTTGCCAGACTCATGGCTCTCCCTTGAGATGAATGAGCTAGCCAAGGTTACCCCTGCTTCAGGCCTATTATCTACGGATGTTGCCCGGTCCCATTCCTAGTGAACCGCTGGTAACAACCGCACCACCGGTTTTACACTCTGCAGTCGACAGCTGGGGTGGGAGAAACCTTTATTAAAAACCACTCAGCGAGATGTCTAGCTCGGGGGTAGGGCGACCCGTAGTTCATCAGGCTCACTGTCTCCCCTCGGCAACGGTTATCATTAAATAAATATTAGTTTGACACCCACGGGTACGCATCACCCACCCTTCATCTGTGGACCTGGAGTTACTCAACGTAATGGGATCTAGTGTCCCACAAAAACACGAAGGTATAGTTACCGTGTCAGCCTAAGCCTAACATCCTAAAACGTTTATACGTATCCCATTGGTAGAAAGACCGAGGAACCCTCTAGTTCGGTCAGCCTGACTGGTTAGGGTCAACAAGATTATTCTAGGGGAAATCCACTTTCTTTTTTTATTCAGGCAAAGCCCTTTACAGTAAGTCTCCTAGAGGACCCATGTCTCTTCTAGAGGACCCATGTCTCTTCTAGAGGACCCATGTCTCTCCTAGAGGACCCATGTCTCTCCTAGAGGACCCATGTCTCTTCTAGAGGAAATCTGTTCCTCCTAAAGAAGAATACTAATGATATGTCCCTGCCTCTGTGGGTAAAGCACAGAGCCTCTAACTGATGTCTTAGAAGAATTCAGAAGATGTAACAGACTTCAACATCAATGTTCCAAATGTTGAATGAAAAAACAACAGTAGAGAAACCGCAAAAATAATATTAAAAAGCTCCTCTAAGCAAATCGACCATTTTAACCCTTAAAACCTCTACAGCTTCTCTCTCCCGGATCCGGGATCCTCCTCATCAAAAAAGCTGACTAGCATAGCCTAGCCTAACGGGACAGGGATATCATATAATATACTTTTCATGAAATCCCAAGTCCAATACAGCAAATGAAAGATAAAAATCTTGTGAATCCAGCCATCATTTCCGATTTTTAAAATGTTTTACAGCAAAAACACTATGTATTTCTATTAGCTAACCACAATAGCCAAACACACAACTGCATATTTTCACCATGTTTCTACCGCATAGGTAGCCTTCACAAAACTGACAAAATAGGGATAAAATTAGTCACTAACCAAGAAACAACTTAATCTGATGACAGTCTTATAACATGTTATACAATACATTTATGTTTTGTTCGAAAATGTGCATATTTGAGGTATAAATCATAGTTTTACATTGCAGCTACCATCAAAAATATCACCAAAGCAGCCAGAATAATTACAGAGAGCAACGTGAAATACCTAAATACTCATCATAAATAATTTATGAAAAATACATGGTGTACAGCAAGTGAAAGATAAACATCTTGTGAATCCAGCCAATATTTCAGATTTTTTACAGCGAAAACACAATATAGAATTATATTAGCTTATATTAGCTTACCACAATAGCCAAACACACAAACGCATTTATTCACCGCAAAAGGTAGCTTTCGGAAAAACCAGCAAAAGATATAAAATGAATCACTAACCTTGAACAAATTCATCAGATGACAGTCTTATAACATCATGTTATACAATACAATTATGTTTTGTTAGAAAATGTGCATATTTAGAGCTACAAATCGTGATTATACATTGTGAATACGTAGCATCGATTCACCAGAATCTCCGGAGATATTTTGGACACTCACCTAATTTGACCAAAGAACTCATCATAAACTTTACAGAAAAATACTTGTATGGCAAATGAAAGATACACTGGTTCTTAATGCAACCGCTGTGTTAGATTTAAAAAAATAACTTTACCATAACATACAGCTTGCGTTATTGTGAGACAGCGCTCACCAAAACGGCGGAGAATAGGACTCAATATTTTACACAGAAATACGAAATAACATCAGAAATGTTTACTTACTTTTGTTGAGCTTCCATCAGAATGTTGTACAAGGAGTCCTTGGTCCAGAATAAATCGTTGTTTGGTTTTAGAATGTCCATTTCTTCTGTCGAATTAGCAACCTTGGCTAGCCATGTGGCGTGAATATGCCCATCAACTCTTGGCGCAAAGAACGGAAAATTCCAAAAGTCCGAATAAACGTTGAATAAACTGATAAAACTTGGTTGAAAAAACCTACTTTATGATGTTATTATCACATGTAACAAATAAAATCAGAGCCGGAGATATTCGCCATGTATACGTAACGCTTTTCAGAAGCCAATGTCGAGCCCCGCGGCGTGCCTTGGTAGACAAAGAAAATTCCTGACCTGCCACTCCAAAAGCTCTTGGTCGGCCTCAGAACAAGCTAGACACCCCATTCCACCTTCCACTGCCTGTTGACATCTAGTGGAAGGCGTATGAAGTGCATGCATATCGATAAATATAAGGCAATTGAATAGGCAGGCCCTGAAACAGAGCCTCATTTTCAGATTTTTCACTTCTTGCATGGAAGTTTGCTGCAAAATGAGTTCTGTTTTACTCACAGACATAATTCAAACAGTTTTAGAAACTTCTGAGTGTTTTCTATCCTATAGTAATAATAATATGCATATTGTATGATCTAGAAAAGAGTACGAGGCCGTTTCATTTGGGCACGATTTTTTCCAAAGTGAAAACAGCGCCCTCCTATTGACAAGAAGTTGTTTAAACAATTACTTATATACTGTCAATGAATCAATGATTCAAATTTATTTTATATAGCCCTTCTTACATCAGCTAATATCTCGAAGTGCTGTACAGAAACCCAGCCTAAAACCCCAAACAGCAAACAATGCAGGTGTAGAAGCACAGTGGCTAGGAAAAACTCCCTAGAAAGGCAGGAACCTAGGAAGTAACATAGAGAGGAACCAGGCTCTGTGGGATGGCCAGTCCTCTTCTGGCTGTGCCGGGTGGAGATTATAACAGAACATGGCCAAGATGTTCAAATGTTCATAAATGACCATCAGGGTCAAATAATAATAATCACAGTGGTTGTAGAGGGTGCAACAGGTCAGCACCTCAGGAGTAAATGTCAGTTGGCTTTTCATAGCCGAGAATTCAGAGTTAGAGACAGCAGGTGCGGTAGAGAGAGAGTCGAAAACAGCAGGTCTGGGACAAGGTAGCTTGCCCGATGAACAGGTTCAGGGTTCCAGGCAGAACAGTTCAAACCGAAGTCATCATGCCAGGTAGTCCTGAGGCATGGTCCTAGAGCTCAGGTCCTCCGAGAGGGAGAGAATTAGAGGGAGCATACTTAAATTCACACAAGACACCGGATGAGACAGGAGAAATACTCCAGACATAACAGACTGACCCTAGCCCCCTGTCATATTGCCACAACTCCTCCCTCAAAATCGGTTACATCTGGTCCATACTGGACTCCCCCAGTCCTTGTTGCTCTTGTTATCTTCCAGAAGGACGTCAAAGAGGGAGGTTGGTAGAAGTTCATGTTTAATCCCACTTCCCTCGGCCTCCCGCTCTGGTAATTCCCCCGGCTCCACCTCTCTGCTGATGCTGGTGTCGAAGGCGAAAGTCCTGTTTTACTTTCACGACGACTTCCTGCCTTTATGGCCTCCTGCTCCCTTTCCTTTCCTGCTCCCTACGATCCAGAATCAGCTGTATAGACCGCCGAAAACAACAGGTATAGACCTTACAGTGCCAAGCCCAAAAAACAACTATGCCGTTTTATAAAAATAGTAAGCGATAAGAATTCAAACGTATTAAAGAGCAGCAGTAAATAACAATAGCGGGGGCTATATACAGGGGCGGGGGGGGGGGGGGGGGGGGGCAATGCAAATAGTCTGGGTAGCCATTTGATTAGCTGTTCAGGAGTCTTATGGCTTGGGGGTAGAAGCTGTTCAGGAGAGAGAAAAGTCTATGACTAGGGTGGCTGGTCTTTGACAATTTTTCTGACACCGCCTGGTATAGAGACCCTGGATGGCAGGAAGCTTGGCCCCGGTGATGTACTGGGCTGTACGCACTACCCTCTGTAATGCCTTGCGGTCGGACGCCGAGCAGTTTCCATGCAGGCAGTGGTGCAACCCGTCAGCATGCTCTCGATGGTGCAGCTGTAGAACCTTTTGAGGAGCTGAGGACCCATGTCGAAACTGTTCAGTCTCCTGAGGGGGAATAGGTTTTGTCGTGCCCTTTTCACGACTGTCTTGGTGTGCTCAGCAGGAGTGAGGGTTACATTCAAACCCCGGGTCACCACATTCTTTAGGGCAGATTTCTTCAGCATTAGTCAAGATGTGACCAGTAGATGTGGATGATTTCATTATTGTGTTGTTTGTAACTTCCCTGGTAGGTTGACTGATAACCTGAACCAGGTTGCAGGCACTCGTTACAGGTTCAAGATTTTTCATGAGAGGGCAGCTTGATGAAAGCCAGTCAATATTTAGGTCACCCAGAAAATATATCTCAATGTTGATATCACATACATTATCAAGCATTTCACACATGTTATCCAGATACTGACTGTTAGCACTAGCTAGCTGTCTTTTGTGGTTGTGTTGACTTGTGTTTCCGTCAGCTTCAACTTAGTGTCTAGTTCTAGTGCTTTTTGTTTCTTTGTTGTGCTAGTCCATAATGTGTGTTCTCCCTCCTTCCTAGGAGAGAAGCCGTATATCTGTGAGATCTGTGGGAAGAGTTTCACCAGTCGTCCCAACATGAAGCGTCACCGTCGGACCCATACGGGGGAGAAGCCGTACCCCTGCGAGGTGTGTGGTCAGAGGTTCCGTTTCTCCAACATGCTCAAGGCCCACAAGGAGAAGTGCATCCGGGTCAGCAACCCCATGGTAACCGACAACAACGACTCGCTGGGCGTCGACCCCCCCTCCCCGACTGTTTCTGCGGACCCTGCTGCGATTGGTCAGGTGGTTTTAGGGGCGGCGCTTCCGGGGGCAATGCATCACCATGCCACGCCCCTCTCCCTCCCCCTGATCCACTCCCTGGGGGGGCTGCCCCACACCCCCGCGCCCCACCTCCCCCTCCTCCACCCCTCTTCTCTGGCAGGATGGGCTCCAACATCTAGCTAACGCACTCCGCTCTGCTAACAGACCAGACCGCTAGCATCCATCTACTCTACAACGCTCTGCTAACAGACCAGACCGCTAGCATCCATCTACTCTACAACACTCTGCTAACAGACCGCTAGCACCCATCTACTCTACAACACTCTGCTAACAGACCAGACCGCTAGCACCCATCTACTCTACAACACTCTGCTAACAGACCAGACCGCTAGCATCCATCTACTCTACAACACTCTGCTAACAGACCAGACCGCTAGCACCCATCTACTCTACAACGCTCTGCTAACAGACCAGACCGCTAGCATCCATCTACTCTACAACACTCTGCGAACAGACTGCTAGCACCCATCTACTATACAACACTCTGCTAACAGACCAGACCGCTAGCACCCATCTACTCTACAACACTCTGCTAACAGACCAGACCGCTAGCACCCATCTACTCTACAACGCTCTGCTAACAGACCGCTAGCATCCATCTACTCTACAACACTCTGCTAACAGACCGCTAGCACCCATCTACTCTACAACACTCTGCGAACAGACTGCTAGCACCCATCTACTATACAACACTCTGCTAACAGACCAGACCGCTAGCACCCATCTACTCTACAACACTCTGCGAACAGACTGCTAGCACCCATCTACTATACAACACTCTGCTAACAGACCAGACCGCTAGCATCCATCTACTCTACAACACTCTGCGAACAGACTGCTAGCACCCATCTACTATACAACACTCTGCTAACAGACCAGACCGCTAGCACCCATCTACTCTACAACACTCTGCTAACAGACCAGACCGCTAGCACCCATCTACTCTACAACACTCTGCTAACAGACCAGACCGCTAGCATCCATCTACTCTACAACGCTCTGCTAACAGACCGCTAGCACCCATCTACTCTACAACACTCTGCTAACAGACCAGACCGCTAGCACCCATCTACTCTACAACACTCTGCTAACAGACCGCTAGCACCCATCTACTCTACAACACTCTGCTAACAGACCGCTAGCACTCAGTCAGCCAACCCCCCTGGACCCCCTGAAGTACTCAGACTATGAGAGGGATTTACAGGAGCGGAGCGAGACATGAATGGAAGGAGGATTTCTTCATATAACCACATCGTGATGAAGGATCATACAGAGGCTTCTTGTAACAAATACAGTATAAATGCATACACCTTCCATATGGAAATGTTTTACTGTGTTGAATAGTTCCCTTCTGCCCTGGTCGCTGAGAGTTCAGAGGGACATGTAAAATGACAACATACATTACATCTGTTGTTTCATTGTTTTCATTCTGCGTACCACAAAGCCACACCCTTTTTAATAAGGCCCTGCTTGTAGCACAATGTAACACTGGTCAGATTAACACCTCCTCAGACAAAACTAGTTACTGGTGAGATTAATAATCCCTTCTCATATTAACTAGCTATTTACTGGGTTAATTCTGGGGCCTAAACTCCTCCCTAGTTGGTCTGTGTGGAATGAGTTCTCTACAGAAGGTTATATGTGGAACGATTTCTGTCTGACAAAAGGTTCTAGGTGTTCTGTGTGGAAATAGTTCTCTACAGAAGGTTCTATGTGTTCTGTGTGGAATTAGTTCTCTACAGAAGGTTCTAGGTGTTCTGTGTGGAATTGGTTCTCTACAGAAGGTTATATGTGTTCTGTGTGGAATTAGTTCTCTACAGAAGGTTCTAGGTGTTCTGTGTGGAATTGGTTCTCTACAGAAGGTTATATGTGTTCTGTGTGGAATTAGTTCTCTACAGAAGGTTCTAGGTGTTCTGTGTGGAATTGGTTCTCTACAGAAGGTTATATGTGGAACGATTTCTGTCTGACAAAAGGTTTGAGGTGTTCTGTGTGGAATTAGTTCTCTACAGAAGGTTCTAGGTGTTCTGTGTACAGTGAGTTCTCTCTGAAAGTTTACCTCTCTGTCCTAACAGAGGTATATGGTGCCAGACGTCTCCAGCAAAGCCCTGTCTCTCTCTTCTCCTCATCCTCCTCTCCCCTACCCTTCTCTCTCCTCCCCTCCTCTATCGTCATCCTCCTCTCTCCTCCCCTCTTCAGACAACTCCTACAGAGCCTTGTATCTCTCCTGTCCTCACCAGACGTTGCCTACAGAGCCCTCTCTCCTCTCTTCTCATCTTCCTCTCCGCTGTCTCTTTCTCTCCTCTTCAGACATCTCCAGCAGAGCCCTGTCTCTCCTCTCCTCACCCTCTATCCTCCTCTCTCCTCTCTTCTCATCTTCCTCTCCGCTGTCTCTTTCTCTCCTCTTCAGACATCTCCAGCAGAGCCCTGTCTCTCCTCTCCTCACCCTCTATCCTCCTCTCTCCTCCTCCTCACAGTGAATGGACTATATTAGCCATCAGAACAGACCAACAGGATAGAACCATCATTCTCTTAGCCTCCTGAAGATGAGGCAAACTGTTCTTCTGATCTGTCTGCTGAAACACGTATCTGGCATCGCAATAACCAACTCCTGTGAGCTCACATGCTAGTGGGATTATTATACAGCCTCTAAAATCAATCCTGCATCTTACTTTGAACCTTAGTGATATTTAAGATGTACTCTTTATGTGTGTTAAATGTTAAAATTGTGATCGTTTGTGTAATTTGTGTGTGGCAACATTATGCCATTATGTAAGGTGTTTTAGAGGGTTATGACTAGCCAGTCACGTTGGAAAGGTAATGACTAGCCAGTCACGTTGGAAAGGTAATGACTAGCCAGTCACGTTGGAAAGGTTATGACTAGCCAGTCACGTTGGAAAGGTTATGACTAGCCAGTCACGTTGGAAAGGTAATGACTAGCCGGTCACGTTGGAAAGGTTATGACTAGCCGGTCACGTTGGAAAGGTAATGACTAGCCAGTCACGTTGGAAAGGTAATGACTAGCCAGTCACGTTGGAAAGGTTATGACTAGCCAGTCACGTTGGAAAGGTAATGACTAGCCAGTCACGTTGGAAAGGTTCTGACTTTATGACTAGCCGGTCACGTTGGAAAGGTAATGACTAGCCGGTCACGTTGGAAAGGTTATGACTAGCCGGTCACGTTGGAAAGGTAATGACTAGCCGGTCACGTTGGAAAGGTTATGACTAGCCGGTCACGTTGGAAAGGTTATGACTAGCCAGTCACGTTGGAAAGGTTATGACTAGCCAGTCACGTTGGAAAGGTTCTGACTTTATGACTAGCCGGTCACGTTGGAAAGGTAATGACTAGCCAGTCACGTTGGAAAGGTAATGACTAGCCTGTCACGTTGGAAAGGTTATGACTTTATGACTAGCCAGTCACGTTGGAAAGGTTATGACTAGCCAGTCACGTTGGAAAGGTAATGACTAGCCAGTCACGTTGGAAAGGTTATGACTAGCCGGTCACGTTGGAAAGGTAATGACTAGCCGGTCACGTTGGAAAGGTAATGACTAGCCGGTCACGTTGGAAAGGTAATGACTAGCCGGTCACGTTGGAAAGGTAATGACTAGCCAGTCACGTTGGAAAGGTAATGACTAGCCGGTCACGTTGGAAAGGTTATGACTAGCCGGTCACGTTGGAAAGGTAATGACTAGCCGGTCACGTTGGAAAGGTAATGACTAGCCGGTCACGTTGGAAAGGTAATGACTAGCCGGTCACGTTGGAAAGGTTATGACTAGCCGGTCACGTTGGAAAGGTTATGACTAGCCGGTCACGTTGGAAAGGTTATGACTAGCCGGTCACGTTGGAAAGGTAATGACTAGCCAGTCACGTTGGAAAGGTAATGACTAGCCAGTCACGTTGGAAAGGTAATGACTAGCCAGTCACGTTGGAAAGGTAATGACTAGCCAGTCACGTTGGAAAGGTTCTGACTTTATGACTAGCCGGTCACGTTGGAAAGGTAATGACTAGCCAGTCACGTTGGAAAGGTTATGACTAGCCAGTCACGTTGGAAAGGTAATGACTAGCCGGTCACGTTGGAAAGGTTATGACTAGCCGGTCACGTTGGAAAGGTTATGACTAGCCAGTCACGTTGGAAAGGTTATGACTAGCCAGTCACGTTGGAAAGGTTCTGACTTTATGACTAGCCGGTCACGTTGGAAAGGTAATGACTAGCCAGTCACGTTGGAAAGGTAATGACTAGCCTGTCACGTTGGAAAGGTTATGACTTTATGACTAGCCAGTCACGTTGGAAAGGTTATGACTAGCCAGTCACGTTGGAAAGGTAATGACTAGCCAGTCACGTTGGAAAGGTTATGACTAGCCGGTCACGTTGGAAAGGTAATGACTAGCCGGTCACGTTGGAAAGGTAATGACTAGCCGGTCACGTTGGAAAGGTAATGACTAGCCGGTCACGTTGGAAAGGTAATGACTAGCCAGTCACGTTGGAAAGGTAATGACTAGCCGGTCACGTTGGAAAGGTTATGACTAGCCGGTCACGTTGGAAAGGTAATGACTAGCCGGTCACGTTGGAAAGGTAATGACTAGCCGGTCACGTTGGAAAGGTTATGACTAGCCGGTCACGTTGGAAAGGTTATGACTAGCCGGTCACGTTGGAAAGGTTATGACTAGCCGGTCACGTTGGAAAGGTAATGACTAGCCGGTCACGTTGGAAAGGTTATGACTAGCCGGTCACGTTGGAAAGGTAATGACTAGCCGGTCACGTTGGAAAGGTAATGACTAGCCGGTCACGTTGGAAAGGTTATGACTAGCCTGTCACGTTGGAAAGGTTATGACTTTATGACTAGCCGGTCACGTTGGAAAGGTAATGACTAGCCGGTCACGTTGGAAAGGTTATGACTAGCCAGTCACGTTGGAAAGGTTATGACTTTATGACTAGCCAGTCACGTTGGAAAGGTAATGACTAGCCTGTCACGTTGGAAAGGTAATGACTAGCCGGTCACGTTGGAAAGGTTATGACTAGCCGGTCACGTTGGAAAGGTAATGACTAGCCGGTCACGTTGGAAAGGTTATGACTTTATGACTAGCCGGTCACGTTGGAAAGGTTATGACTAGCCGGTCACGTTGGAAAGGTTATGACTAGCCGGTCACGTTGGAAAGGTAATGACTAGCCGGTCACGTTGGAAAGGTTATGACTAGCCGGTCACGTTGGAAAGGTAATGACTAGCCGGTCACGTTGGAAAGGTTATGACTAGCCGGTCACGTTGGAAAGGTTATGACTAGCCGGTCACGTTGGAAAGGTAATGACTAGCCGGTCACGTTGGAAAGGTTATGACTAGCCGGTCACGTTGGAAAGGTAATGACTAGCCGGTCACGTTGGAAAGGTTATGACTAGCCAGTCACGTTGGAAAGGTTATGACTAGCCAGTCACTGACTAGCCGGTCACGTTGGAAAGGTTATGACTTTATGACTAGCCGGTCACGTTGGAAAGGTTATGACTAGCCGGTCACGTTGGAAAGGTAATGACTAGCCTGTCACGTTGGAAAGGTAATGACTTTATGACTAGCCGGTCACGTTGGAAAGGTTATGAATAGCCGGTCACGTTGGAAAGGTAATGACTAGCCAGTCACGTTGGAAAGGTAATGACTTTATGACTAGCCGGTCACGTTGGAAAGGTTATGACTAGCCAGTCACGTTGGAAATGTAATGACTAGCCGGTCACGTTGGAAAGGTTATGACTTTATGACTAGCCGGTCACGTTGGAAAGGTTATGACTAGCCAGTCACGTTGGAAAGGTAATGACTAGCCGGTCACGTTGGAAAGGTTATGACTTTATGACTAGCCGGTCACGTTGGAAAGGTTATGACTAGCCGGTCACGTTGGAAAGGTAATGACTAGCCAGTCACGTTGGAAAGGTTATGACTAGCCAGTCACGTTGGAAAGGTTATGACTAGCCGGTCACGTTGGAAAAGTTATGACTTTATGATTAGCCGGTCACGTTGGAAAGGTTATGACTAGCCGGTCACGTTGGAAAGGTTATGACTTTATGACTAGCCGGTCACGTTGGAAAGGTTATGACTAGCCAGTCACGTTGGAAAGGTAATGACTAGCCAGTCACGTTGGAAAGGTTATGACTTTATGACTAGCCGGTCACGTTGGAAAGGTTATGACTAGCCGGTCACGTTGGAAAGGTAATGACTAGCCAGTCACGTTGGAAAGGTTATGACTAGCCGGTCACGTTGGAAAGGTTCTGACTTTATGACTAGCCGGTCACGTTGGAAAGGTAATGACTAGCCAGTCACGTTGGAAAGGTAATGACTAGCCGGTCACGTTGGAAAGGTTATGACTAGCCAGTCACGTTGGAAAGGTTATGACTTTATGACTAGCCAGTCACGTTGGAAAGGTAATGACTAGCCTGTCACGTTGGAAAGGTTATGACTTTATGACTAGCCAGTCACGTTGGAAAGGTTATGACTAGCCAGTCACGTTGGAAAGGTAATGACTAGCCGGTCACGTTGGAAAGGTAATGACTAGCCTGTCACGTTGGAAAGGTTATGACTTTATGACTAGCCAGTCACGTTGGAAAGGTTATGACTAGCCAGTCACGTTGGAAAGGTTATGACTAGCCAGTCACGTTGGAAAGGTAATGACTAGCCGGTCACGTTGGAAAGGTTATGACTAGCCGGTCACGTTGGAAAGGTTATGACTAGCCGGTCACGTTGGAAAGGTTATGACTAGCCAGTCACGTTGGAAAGGTTTTGCAGTCAATTTTGCAGTGCACAGGAGAATGCAGTAAAGTGTGTGTGTGTGAGATGAGTAAAGGTGTAAAACTGTCAATCTGTCCCTGAATAATTGAACAATCAGCCAATCAGCTTGAGATTCCCAAAGTAGGAAGTAAAGTTGAGAGACATTTATCTGACTTCTCGTCTATTGCTGAGGTTCAGAAACCACTGTACAGAGCTTGGATTGTAGCCTACAAAATCCTGTTCCTGCTCTTTTCAAGTGTTGTAATGTACTGAAGTAAAAATACTTTATAGTACTTAAGTAGTTTTTTGGGGGTTACTTTACTTTACTCTTTATATTTTTTACAAATTTTTATTTTTACTTCACTACGTTCCTAAAGAAAATAATGTCCTTTTTACTCCATGAATTTTCCCTGACACCCAAATTATTCGTTACATGTTGAAAGCTTAGCAGGACAGAAAATGGTCCAATTCACACACTTATCAAGAAAACATCCCTGGTCGTCCCTACTGTCTCTGATCTGGCGGACTCACTAAACACACATGCTTTGTTTGTAACTGATGTTGGAGTGTGCCCCTGGCTATCTGTACATTTAAAAAAACAAGACATTTGTGCCGTCTGGTTTGCTTAATATAAGGATTTTTTTTTTTTCTTCGTACTTTTACTTTTGATACTTCAGTATATTTAAAACCAAATACTTTTAGACTTTTACTCAAGTAGTATTTTACTGGGTGACTTTCACTTTTACCTGAGTAACTTTCTATTAAGGTATCTTTACCTTTACTCAAGTATGACAACTGGGTAGTTTTTCCACCACTGAAGACATCACAGACGCCCGAAATCTATAAAATCTCAACTTTTTTGAAATGTTGTTAAGAAAAAACGATCTTATCTGCTCAATGGTCTACTATCTGGGAAACAGTTGAGATATATTGGAGAAAGGTGAATTATTCCTTATGAAGAAGATACGGTGTAATTGTTTCCACTAGTTTACTCAACTTTTCGGGTCAAAGTGTTACCTGAACTTAAACATTTTTAGTTGGCCCAAACAGCTCCAACATGAGAAAATGTAAGGAAAAATGTTGCTGACTTAAAAATATCTGTTTTCTCAAATTGTCTCATATGTTCAATCAACTATAAATTCTTATCTGGGCATCTTACCTCATAAGAGGCTGTGGAACCAGTTACTTAATGACATTTAGCTGAAACAATTCCTTTTTATTTATTACATTTTTTATAGTGTATTAGATTTAACTCTGGAGAATTTGTATACTTGTAATCTATTGCGCTAATCCCTAACTAGCTCTATAAACTTGGTTTAAATGCAATCATAGCAAACATATTGTCTCCCCCAAAATGTGCAATCTTTGGCTTCACAATGGCAAAATGTGTAGAATAGCAGGAAATTAGCTTTAAAACTGCACATTTTTCTCTTTGCACCATGGAAAATTGTGTAGTTGCAGGAAATATGCTTTAAAACGGAAAATGTTTCTCTCAGTCTCATGACAAAATGTATAGAATAGCATTATAAAACTGCAAATTTTTTCTCTGTGCCCCATGGCAAAATGTGCTGAAATGTAGAAAGTTAGCAGTTAGCAGGCCCTGGAAGAGCAGGAGAAGAGGAGGAGATGTACAATTATATAATCATTCTCAGAGTACTGTGGGACTGTCATGAGATGTTCCCCATCAATAGACAATTGTAGCTATTATACGGTCTATGGGTCTATCTCTATAGTAGATTCTGTTATATTATCTATGGGTCTATCTCTATAGTAGATTCTGTTATACTATCTATGGGTCTATCTCTATAGTAGATTCTGTTATATTATCTATGGGTCTATCTCTATAGTAGATTCTGTTATATTATCTATGGGTCTATCTCTATAGTAGATTCTGTTATACTATCTATGGGTCTATCTGTATAGATAGTTGATGGAAATGAGATGCCATGGAACTGAATGTGATGTAGGTGGGTATTGGGTTAGTTAGGGCTGGTTGGTGGGTATTGGGTTAGTTAGGGCTGGTTGGTGGGTATTGGATTAGTTAGGGCTGGTTGGTGGGTATTGGGTTAGTTAGGGCTGGTTGGTGGGTATTGGGTTAGTTAGGGCTGGTTGGTGGGTATTGGGTTAGTTAGGGCTGGTTGGTGGGTATTGGGTTAGTTAGGGCTGGTTGGTGGGTATTGGGTTAGTTAGGGCTGGTTGGTGGGTATTGGGTTAGTTAGGGCTGGTTGGTGGGTATTGGGTTAGTTAGGGCTGGTTGGTGGGTATTGGGTTAGTTAGGGCTGGTTGGTGGGTATTGGGTTAGTTAGGGCTGGTTGGTGGGTATTGGGTTAGTTAGGGCTGGTTGGTGGGTATTGGGTTAGTTAGGGCTGGTTGGTGGGTATTGGGTTAGTTAGGGCTGGTTGGTGGGTATTGGGTTAGTTAGGGCTGGTTGGTGGGTATTGGGTTAGTTAGGGCTGGTTGGTGGGTATTGGGTTAGTTAGGGCTGGTTGGTGGGTATTGGGTTAGTTAGGGCTGGTTGGTGGGTATTGGGTTAGTTAGGGCTGGTTGGTGGGTATTGGGTTAGTTAGGGCTGGTTGGTGGTATTGGGTTAGTTAGGGCTGGTTGGTGGGTATTGGATTAGTTAGGGCTGGTTGGTGGGTATTGGGTTAGTTAGGGCTGGTTGGTGGGTATTGGATTAGTTAGGGCTGGTTGGTGGGTATTGGGTTAGTTAGGGCTGGTTGGTGGGTATTGGGTTAGTTAGGGCTGGTTGGTGGGTATTGGGTTAGTTAGGGCTGGTTGGTGGGTATTGGGTTAGTTAGGGCTGGTTGGTGGGTATTGGGTTAGTTAGGGCTGGTTGGTGGTATTGGGTTAGTTAGGGCTGGTTGGTGGTATTGGGTTAGTTAGGGCTGGTTGGTGGGTATTGGGTTAGTTAGGGCTGGTTGGTGGGTATTGGGTTAGTTAGGGCTGGTTGGTGGGTATTGGGTTAGTTAGGGCTGGTTGGTGGGTATTGGGTTAGTTAGGGCTGGTTGGTGGGTATTGGGTTAGTTAGGGCTGGTTGGTGGGTATTGGGTTAGTTAGGGCTGGTTGGTGGGTATTGGGTTAGTTAGGGCTGGTTGGTGGTATTGGGTTAGTTAGGGCTGGTTGGTGGGTATTGGGTTAGTTAGGGCTGGTTGGTGGGTATTGGGTTAGTTAGGGCTGGTTGGTGGGTATTGGGTTAGTTAGGGCTGGTTGGTAGTGGTGGTACTACTGGTATAAGCACTTTGGGTCAGAATATGGTTGCAAACTTCCAGGATTTCTAGAAAACCGGGGAATGTATTAAAAGTTCCTGTAATTTTGCATCAGAATGATGTGGAAATGTACATCAATGGCCAAACGAGTAACAAGAGAAGGTAGTATTGAATAGGTACTATTGGACAGAGAGCATTACTTTACAGCCATTGTCTTTGTGCCACATCCATCCAAGCACTCTAAGATGCTTGGTGATGGATCGGTGCTTGATTGGCTCACAATCAATTTATTTACTGTATTCTTAAAGAGTTTTCAGTGTTGTGTTGTCATTAGAGAGGGATAAGGATCCCTAGTATCAGATCTGAAGGATTGTGGGTAAGGGAGCTAGGTATTTAATTGTGTGAGTATGTTTTAGGTTTTTCATGAAAAAGCACTTACTGGCCATCCCTGCTAATTGATCAAAGGCTTTGAGTCTGTGTGATCATGTCTAACATGATAATGAATATGTTACACTCAAAGAGAAGGGACATTTTAAAGGTCCCTGTTTAGTTAACATGTCCTTAAACCAGTCCTTAAACCAGGGTATGTTGGAACTGATGAGTTGGTTCTCAGAAGTCTCATTGTTTGCGTTCTGCGTTCATTATACAAATAAAAAAAAGCAAATGTTTGTCAAAAAGTGAAACCAGGCATGTCCCGCCGGCCAGATATGTTAGGGCCGGAACGTTGAGTGTTTTTGTAAAGCCCTTTGGGATTTGTAGTTCTTGGGATAAGCTAAAAGATGGAGGCTGTAGTCCAGTAGGGTTGATTTTTGTGGCCTTCAGCTGGAAGAAAAGTGGTTTGAATTTCGACCTCTGGGGAATTGACTTTTCTATGTTCCTTCTGGCTGGTGAAAAGACCGTGTGTATATTAAGGCTTATGAAGACAGATTTAATGTTTTCCCAATAGAGGGTCATTGTTTCCTTATGGTCTGTTCTAGTGTTAAATCAAATGTTTCAAAGTAAGAGAGGTTGGTGATTCTGCACATGTACGGTTGGTTTAGTGGGTCTAGTAAATGTCCAGTTCTGAGGAAAAGAAAGTCCTACATTTATCATAATAGAAATCAACAATGTAATACCCGAATCAAAGGTGGAAAAGCATCTCTCTCCTTTAACACTTTAACGGTTTTCATGTACCTAAACTACCGCTTCCCACTGCTGCATTAAAACCAGTCATAATGTGTCTACCATTCGTTGATTCTATACATTACAGTGTAAACCCAATGTCTTAGTAGACTGGTCGACATAGACCACGACTATACAGTAGTTGTATGGGCTAGTTATATACACACCGTACTTAAACAATGAGCACTATAGTGTCTAGAGGTGCTAGTAACATTACATGTATCCTATCGGTTCGTGTTTATCATGTGTAACACAGGAGACTAATTCAATATTAAACAATATAGATATATTATTCCAAAACTGTGTAATGTTGTTATTTCTGTGTGTAGAGAGGAGTGAAGTTTGAATTAAATGTTTTGGTTCTGTATCCAATGTTTTAATTGAATGTTTGAAATGAATGTTATTTTTTTATTGATGGCATCCCACTGGCTACAATTGTTCTATACTGTGTTGATAGCGCTGGTGTAGCAGCTGTAAAGCCCGCCCTCTGTAGGACCAGTACTACTCTCTCTGGACCCAGGGGCGCGTTCAGCAGGTCACACCATCTTGGAACCTTCAGACAGAAATATGTTATGTAGAACAAACACGCCTCTCTGACATGTAGACCAAGGAATCATATTGGCTCTATTTGTGACATTTCTATCTGCACACGATCACAACATTGGAAACTGAAGGTGGCCCAGTTCTCATCTGGCTCCTGTGTCATACCGAGGGATTTACAAGTGTCACAGCTGATGGACATTTAATGAATGAACTCAACAATAACACAGATGGTTTATCTTTAATTAGATCGTTTTAATTCACACAATTTATCTACACAGTGAAAAGCATTCATTCTTTCCCCACTCCAGAAGTCTGCTCTACGTATTATATGTGACTTCAACTCCTCTGAGTTGATTTGGACCCAGCGAGTTTGGGACATCACAGTAGAGTCCTCTAGAGGTGTCGATCATAGAGTCCTCTAGAGGTATCGATCATAGAGTCCTCTAGAGGTGTCGATCATAGAGTCCTCTAGAGGTGTTGATCATAGAGTCCTCTAGAGGTGTTGATCATAGAGTCCTCTAGAGGTGTGGATCATAGAGTCCTCTAGAGGTGTTGATCATAGAGTCCTCTAGATGTGTTGATCATAGAGTCCTCTAGAGGTGTTATATATAGAGTCCTCTAGAGGTATCGATCATAGAGTCATCTAGAGGTGTTGATCATAGAGTCCTCTAGAGGTGTTGATCATAGAGTCCTCTAGAGGTGTCGATCATAGAGTCCTCTAGAGGTGTCGATCATAGAGTCCTCTAGAGGTGTCGATCATAGAGTCATCTAGAGGTGTTGATCATAGAGTCCTCTAGAGGTGTTATATATAGAGTCCTCTAGAGGTATCGATCATAGAGTCATCTAGAGGTGTTGATCATAGAGTCCTCTAGAGGTGTTGATCATAGAGTCCTCTAGAGGTGTCGATCATAGAGTCCTCTAGAGGTGTCGATCATAGAGTCCTCTAGAGGTGTCGATCATAGAGTCCTCTAGAGGTGTCGATCATAGAGTCCTCTAGAGGTGTCGATCATAGAGTCCTCTAGAGGTGTCGATCATAGAGTCATCTAGAGGTGTTGATCATAGAGTCCTCTAGAGGTGTTATATATAGAGTCCTCTAGAGGTATCGATCATAGAGTCATCTAGAGGTATCGATCATAGAGTCATCTAGAGGTATCGATCATAGAGTCATCTAGAGGTGTTGATCATAGAGTCCTCTAGAGGTGTTATATATAGAGTCCTCTAGAGGTATCGATCATAGAGTCCTCTAGAGGTGTCGATCATAGAGTCCTCTAGAGGTGTCGATCATAGAGTCCTCTAGAGGTGTCGATCATAGAGTCCTCTAGAGGTGTCGATCATAGAGTCCTCTAGAGGTGTCGATCATAGAGTCCTCTAGAGGTGTCGATCATAGAGTCCTCTAGAGGTGTCGATCATAGAGTCCTCTAGAGGTGTCGATCATAGAGTCCTCTAGAGGTGTCGATCATAGAGTCCTCTAGAGGTGTCGATCATAGAGTCCTCTAGAGGTGTCGATCATAGAGACCTCTAGAGGTGTCGATCATAGAGTCCTCTAGAGGTGTCGATCATAGAGTCCTCTAGAGGTGTCGATCATAGAGTCCTCTAGAGGTGTCGATCATAGAGTCCTCTAGAGGTGTCGATCATAGAGTCCTCTAGAGGTGTCGATCATAGAGTCCTCTAGAGGTGTCGATCATAGAGTCCTCTAGAGGTGTCGATCATAGAGTCCTCTAGAGGTGTCGATCATAGAGTCCTCTAGAGGTGTCGATCATAGAGTCCTCTAGAGGTGTCGATCATAGAGTCCTCTAGAGGTGTCGATCATAGAGTCCTCTAGAGGTGTCGATCATAGAGTCCTCTAGAGGTGTCGATCATAGAGTCCTCTAGAGGTGTCGATCATAGAGTCCTCTAGAGGTGTCGATCATAGAGTCCTCTAGAGGTGTCGATCATAGAGTCCTCTAGAGGTGTCGATCATAGAGTCCTCTAGAGGTGTCGATCATAGAGTCCTCTAGAGGTGTCGATCATAGAGTCCTCTAGAGGTGTCGATCATAGAGTCCTCTAGAGGTGTCGATCATAGAGTCCTCTAGAGGTGTCGATCATAGAGTCCTCTAGAGGTGTCGATCATAGAGTCCTCTAGAGGTGTCGATCATAGAGTCCTCTAGAGGTGTCGATCATAGAGTCCTCTAGAGGTGTCGATCATAGAGTCCTCTAGAGGTGTCGATCATAGAGTCCTCTAGAGGTGTCGATCATAGAGTCCTCTAGAGGTGTCGATCATAGAGTCCTCTAGACATGTTGTAATAATAGAGTCTTCTAGATGTGTTGTGGTGTTGGAAGAGATGCAGCTCCTGTGGTTCCAGTCTTTTTTATTTTTTTTATTGAATATTAAAACATACAATTTACCTGCAGTTAAGCCACTCAACATTTACATTCTAGTCTTTCAAGCTATACTATAACAGATATGCTATTTTGTGTGTGTATATATATATATATAATTTATATGTTATATAATTATTATATAATAAAAAATAAAAAACAATATTAGAAATATATATATATGTAACTACAGTACCAGTCAAAAGTTTGAACACATTTACTCATTCCAGGGTTTTTCTTTTGTGGTTTCCACAGTGAAGCATGGATCAGGAGGTGTGGGGGTGCTTTCTAGTGACACTGTCCGTGATTTATTTAGAATTCAAGTCCAACTCAACCAGCATGGCTACCACAGCATTCTGCAGTGATACGCCATCCCATCTGGTTTGCACTTAGTGGGACTATCATTTGTTTTTCAACAGGAAATCGACCCAGCACACCTCCAGGCTGTGGAAGGGCTATTTGACCAGGAAGGAGAGTGATGGAGTGCTGCATCAGATGACCTGGCCTCCACAATCACCTGACCTCAACCCAATTGAGATGGTTTGGGATGAGTTGGACTGCAGAGTGAAGGAAAAGCAGCATATCTGGGAACTCCTTCAAGACGGTTGGAAAAGCATTCCAGGTGAAGCTGGTTGAGAGAATGCCAAGAGTGTGCAAAGCTGTCATCAAGGCAAAGATGGCTACTATGAAGAATCTCGAATATAAAATATATTTTGATTTGTTTAAAATGTTTTGGTTACTACATGATTCCATAAGTGTTATTTCATCGTTTTGATGTCTTCACTATTTATCTACTATGTAGAAGATAGTAAAAATAAAGAAAAACCCTTCAATGAGTAGTTGTGTCCAAACTTTTGAATGGTACTGTATATATACTTTTTGTTAGTATTTTAACCCCTTTTTCTCCCCAATTTCGTCATATCCAATTGTGATCCAATTACTATTTTTTCTCATCGCTGCAGCTCCCCAACGGGCTTGGGAGAGGCAAAAGTTGAGTCATGCGTCCTCTGAGAAACTTAACCTGGAAGCCAGCTGCACCAATGTGTCGGAGGAAACATCGTTTAACTGAAGACCGTAGTCAGCCTGCCGGCACCCGGCCGGCCACAAGGAGTCGCTAGAGCGTGATGAGCCAAGTAAAGCCCCCCCGGCCAAACCCTCCCCTAACCCGGACGATGCTGGGCCAATTGTGCGCCACCCTATGGGATTCCCGGTCACGGACACTTCTAACACAGCTTGGGATCGAACCCGGGTCTGTAGTGATGCCTCAAGCACTGAAATCTAGTGCCTTAGACTGCTGCCTGCGCCACTCGGGAGGCCCCATAGATGCTTTTCAATGTGACCTCTCACAAAACACCCTCCAGGTCAAACACAACAGAATTGATCAAATAACATATATCATATGGGTTGGAACAGGTGGCACTGTGAAAAATGTAACATCTTTACAACTTGGTGAGTCTCATGGTGTTGAGGAGTGTTACATCTTGGTGAGTCTCATGGTGTTGAGGAGTGTTACATCTTGGTGAGTCTCATGGTGTTGAGGAGTGTTACATCTTGGTGAGTCGAAGCGTGTTGAGTCGTGCCCCCAAGATGGTGGCCCCAGAGGCGTATTGGATCTCCCTCAGAACGCCCACCCACTTCCTTTCCCCCTCGTCATACCTGCAGGAGGACAGGACAGGACATCAGGTAAGAGGACAGAACAGAATGTCAGGTAAGAGGACAGAACAGGACGTCAGGTAAGAGGACAGAACAGGTGTAACGGTTCTCCTCTTCCTCTTCATCCGAAGAGGAGGAGCATGGATTGAACCAAGACGCAGCGTTGTAGTTCGACATGATATTTATTAGACACGACAAAACAACGAAGACAAAAAACGAACTATACTTGAATTAACTAACAAAATAACAAAACGCATGTAGACAAAACCTGGACGTAAGAACTTACATGTAACACGAAGAACGCACGCACAGGGAAATGACTACATAAAAACAGAACGAACAAAATGAACAAACAAACCGAAACAGTCCCGTATGGTGCAACATAGACAGACACTAACACAGGAGACAACCACCCACAAACAAACAGTGTGAAAACACCTACCTTAATATGACTCTCAATCAGAGGAAATGAAACCACCTGCCTCTAATTGAGAGCCATATTAGGTCACCCTTAAACCAACATAGAAACAGAAAACATAGACTGCCCACCCAAACTCACGTCCTGACCAACTAACACATACAAAACTAACAGAAAACAGGTCAGGAACGTGACAACAGGACATCAGGTAAGAGGTCAGAACAGAATGTCAGGTAAGAGGACAGAACAGAATGTCAGGTAAGAGGACAGAACAGGACGTCAGGTAAGAGGACAGAACAGAATGTCAGGTAAGAGGACAGAACAGAATGTCAGGTAAGAGGACAGAACAGGACATCAGGTAAGAGGACAGAACAGGACATCAGGTAAGAGGACAGAACAGAATGTCAGGTAAGAGGACAGAACAGAATGTCAGGTAAGAGGACAGAACAGAATGTCAGGTAAGAGGACAGAACAGGACATCAGGTAAGAGGACAGAACAGAATGTCAGGTAAGAGGACAGAACAGAATGTCAGGTAAGAGGACAGAACAGGATGTCAGGTAAGAGGACGGAACAGGACATCAGGTAAGAGGACAGAACAGAACGTCAGGTAAGAGGACAGAACAGGACGTCAGGTAAGAGGACAGAACAGGACATCAGGTAAGATGACGGAACAGGACATCAGGTAAGAGGACAGAACAGAATGTCAGGTAAGAGGACAGAACAGAACGTCAGGTAAGAGGACAGAACAGAATGTCAGGTAAGAGGACAGAACAGGACATCAGGTAAGAGGACAGAACAGAATGTCAGGTAAGAGGACAGAACAGAATGTCAGGTAAGAGGACAGAACAGGATGTCAGGTAAGAGGACGGAACAGGACATCAGGTAAGAGGACAGAACAGAACGTCAGGTAAGAGGACAGAACAGGACGTCAGGTAAGAGGACAGAACAGGACATCAGGTAAGAGGACAGAACAGAACGTCAGGTAAGAGGACAGAACAGAACGTCAGGTAAGAGGACAGAACAGAATGTCAGGTAAGAGGACAGAACAGGACGTCAGGTAAGAGGACAGAACAGGACATCAGGTAAGATGACGGAACAGGACATCAGGTAAGATGACGGAACAGGACATCAGGTAAGAGGACAGAACAGAACGTCAGGTAAGAGGACAGAACAGGACGTCAGGTAAGAGGACAGAACAGGACATCAGGTAAGATGACGGAACAGGACATCAGGTAAGAGGACAGAACAGAATGTCAGGTAAGAGGACAGAACAGAACGTCAGGTAAGAGGACAGAACAGAATGTCAGGTAAGAGGACGGAACAGAATGTCAGGTAAGAGGACAGAACATGAGGTCAGGTAAGAGGACTGAACAGGACGTCGGGTAAGAGGACAGAAGAGGAGTCTGTAGTGACCATAGGTCTTGTAGTGTAATGATTTGGAGCATTGGTGGCCCAGTGTCAGTGTTGCTATCAAGACTTTAACTATAGTCCTCACTCTCCCTGCTCCCAACCATAGACCTGACCTTCCCTGCCTCCAACCATAGACCTGACCTTCCCTGCCTCCAACCATAGCCCTGACCTTCCTTCCAACCATATCCCTGACCTTCCCTGCCTCCAACCATAGACCTGACCTTCCCTGCCTCCAACCATAGACCTGACCTTCCTTCCAACCATAGCCATGACCTTCCCTGCCTCCAACCATAGACCTGACCTTCCCTGCCTCCAACCATAGACCTGACCTTCCTTCCAACCATAGCCCTGACCTTCCCTGCCTCCAACCATAGCCCTGACCTTCCCCTGCCTCCAACCATAGCCCTGACCTTCCCTGCCTCCAACCATAGCCCTGACGTTCCTTCCAACCATAGCCCTGACCTTCCCCGCCTCCAACCATAATTCTGACCTTCCCTGCCTCCAACCATAGCCCTGCACTTACCTGCCTCCAACCATAGCCCTGCCCTGCCTCCAACCATACCCCTGCCCTTTCCTGCCTCCAACCATGGCCCTGACCTTCCCCTGCCTCCAACCATAGCCCTGACCTTCCTTCCAACCATATCCCTGACCTTCCTTCCAACCATAGCCCTGACCTTCCCCTGCCTCCAACCATAGCCCTGACCTTCCCCTGCCTCCAACCATAGCCCTGACCTTCCTTCCAACCATAGCCCTGACCTTCCCCTGCCTCCAACCATAGCCCTGACCTTCCC
Source organism: Salvelinus fontinalis (assembly GCF_029448725.1). Taxonomy (NCBI): domain Eukaryota; kingdom Metazoa; phylum Chordata; class Actinopteri; order Salmoniformes; family Salmonidae; genus Salvelinus; species Salvelinus fontinalis. Next base: position 1,220,443 of record NC_074671.1, read on the forward strand.
CTGCCTCCAACCATAGCCCTGACCTTCCTTCCAACCATAGCCCTGACCTTCCCTGCCTCCAACCATAATTCTGACCTTCCCTGCCTCCAACCATAGCCCTGAACTTACCTGCCTCTAACCATAGCCCTGACCTTCCCTGCCTCCAACCATAGCCCTGACCTTCCCTGCCTCCAACCATAATTCTGACCTTCCCTGCCTCCAACCATAGCCCTGACCTTCCCTGCCTCCAACCATAGCCCTGACCTTCCCTGCCTCCAACCATAGCCCTGACCTTCCCTGCCTCCAACCATAGCCCAAAGTCTTCCCTGCCAGTATCCAACCCAACGTCAGTGTGTTCCTCACCTCCAGATGTCATTCATCTCCTTGGGGAGGAGTTCCTCCTTGTCCTCGCTGGGCATCATGGCGAAGCCTCCAACAGCGTAGAGACCCCCGGCCACCGACGCCAGACTGAGTGAGCTACGACCCTGAGGGAACTCCACAAAGTCTGCCCACCTGGAGACACGGATTATGGGTTTAACAGCCATATGAGTAAAAGGTAAATCACCGTTCATTGTTGTCTTGAATCATCATCAGCTCCCAGAGAGAATATGTTGCCAGTGAACTCAGACTTCGTAGCACTTTCAGTAATGTGAAATCTGACTTGTTGGTGTTACTGTCGTAGACCTCCATGAAGTCTGTCACACGCACGCACGCACGCACGCACGCACGCACGCACGCACGCACACACACACACACACACACACACACACACACATCCACACACACACTTTGAGGCTGCAGGCCTGCTACTGACTTGTCGGTGTTGATGTCGTACACCTCCATGGTGTCCGTCAGGCCGGTGTCTGTGACGCCTGCTGCTACATAGATCTTGTCTTTATGGACGGTGGCTCCAAACAGAGAGCGGGCCAGCTGCATCGGAGCCAGCTCCTTCCACTCAAACCGCTGAGCATAGTAAACACACATCCTCTTCATCACCTTCCTACAGGACAGACACACATCCTCATCATCACCTTCCTACAAGACAGACACACATCCTCCTCATCACCTTCCTACAGGACAGACACACATCCTCTTCATCACCTTCCTACAGGACAGACACACATCCTCATCATCACCTTCCTACAGGACAGACACACATCCTCATCATCACCTTCCTACAGGACAGACACACATCCTCATCATCACCTTCCTACAGGACAGACACACATCCTCCTCATCACCTTCCTACAGGACAGACACACATCCTCCTCATCACCTTCCTACAGGACAGACACACATCCTCTTCATCACCTTCCTACAGGACAGACACACATCCTCTTCATCACCTTCCTACAGGACAGACACACATCCTCCTCATCACCTTCCTACAGGACAGACACACATCCTCCTCATCACCTTCCTACAGGACAGACACACATCCTCATCATCACCTTCCTACAGGACAGACACACATCCTCTTCATCACCTTCCTACAGGACAGACACACATCCTCCTCATCAACTTCCTACAGGACAGACACACATCCTAGTAGTAGTAGCAGCAGCAGTAATAGTAGTAGTTGTTGTTAGTGATCATACTGTCCTAACTGAGCTGTACACCGTGACTGAGCTGTGTTCCGTGACTGAGCTCTACACTGTGACTGAGCTCTACACCGTGACTGAGCTCTACACTGTGACTGAGCTCTACACTGTGACTGAGCTCTACACTGTGACTGAGCTCTACACTGTGACTGAGCTCTACACTGTGACTGAGCTCTACACTGTGACTGAGCTCTACACTGTGACTGAGCTGTACACCGTGACTGAGTTGTGCAACGTGACTGAGCTCTACACCGTGACTGAGCTCTACACCGTGACTGAGCTCTACTCCGTGACTGAGCTCTACACCGTGACTGAGCTCTACTCCGTGACTGAGCTCTACTCCGTGACTGAGCTCTACACCGTGACTGAGCTCTACACCGTGACTGAGCTCTACTCTGTGACTGAGCTCTACACTGTGACTGAGCTCTACACCGTGACTGAGCTCTACACCGTGACTGAGCTCTACACCGTGACTGAGCTCTACACCGTGACTGAGCTCTACACCGTGACTGAGCTCTACACCGTGACTGAGCTCTACACCGTGACTGAGCTCTACTCCGTGACTGAGCTCTACACCGTGACTGAGCTCTACTCCGTGACTGAGCTCTACACTGTGACTGAGCTCTACACCGTGACTGAGCTCTACACCGTGACTGAGCTCTACACCGTGACTGAGCTCTACACCGTGACTGAGCTCTACACCGTGACTGAGCTCTACACCGTGACTGAGCTCTACACCGTGACTGAGCTCTACACCGTGACTGAGCTGTGAATCAACAGTGAGGAAGAGAATGCAGTATCACGTTAATAACTCACTTGCTATCCGACTTTCCTCCGATCACATAGATAAGTCCGTTGTGAGACACAGTAGCGTGGCCGTAGACGGGGTACGGTATGGGGTCAGACTCGCCCCATTTAAAAGACCTGAGGAGAACAAACACAGAGAGTTACACATTAGACTGCGAACTCAGACTAGCTTTGACCACATCCTGATTACAGCACTCCTCTGAGGCAGCAGGTTGAATGACTCTTCCACTGTGTTGTTATTCATTTCTCTGTTTGTTATTTATTTATTCCACCTTTATTTAACCAGGTAGGCCACTGCGACCTGGCCAAGATAAAGCATAGCAGTGTGACACAAACAACAACACAGAGTTACACATGGAGTAAACAACTGTAGAGTCAATAACACAGTAGACAAATCTATATACAGTGTGTGCAAATGAAGGAAGATTAGGGAGGTAGGGCATTAAATAGGCTATAGTGGTGAAATAATTACAATTTAGCATTAACACTGGAGTGATAGATGTGCAAATGATGATGTGCAAGTAGAGATACTGGGGTGCAAAAGAGCAAAAAAATAAATAACAGTATGGGGATGAGGTAGTTGGATGGGCTATTTACAGATGGGCTATGTACAGGTGCAGTGATCTGTAAGCTGCTCTGACAGCTGATGCTTAAAGTTAGAGAGGGAGATATGAGACTCCAGCTTCAGTGATTTTTGCAATTCGTTCCAGTCATCGACAGCAGAGAACTGGAAGGAAAGGCAGCCAAAGGAGGAGTTGGCTTTGGGGGTGACCAGGGAAATATACCTGCTGGAGCGCATGCTACGGGTGGGTGTTGCTATGGTGACCAGTGAGCTATCTAACTGGTATCTAACTGTCTGTCATAGACCAGCACTGAGTCCAGAGAGTTAGGGTTAGGGGTTAGGGGTTAGGGTTAGGGGTTAGGGTTAAGGGCTAGAGTTAGGTATCTTACTGTCTGTCATAGACCAGTACTGAGTCCAGGGGTTAGGGTTAGGGGTTAGAGTTAGGTTAAGGGTTAGGGTTAGGGGTTAGGGTTAGGGTTAGGGGTTAGGGGATAGGGGTTAGTGTTAGGTATCTTACTGTCTGTCATAGACCAGTACTGAGTCCAGGGGTTAGGGTTAGGGGTTAGGGTTAGGGTTAGGGTTAGGGGTTAGGAGATAGGGGTTAGGGTTAGGTATCTTACTGTCTGTCATAGACCAGTACTGAGTCCAGAGAGTTAGGGTTAGGGGTTAGAGTTAGGTATCTTACTGTCTGTCATAGACCAGTACTGAGTCCAGGGTACTGGACTCCTGCTCCTTCAGCTCCTTCCCTCCCACCATGAAGATGCTGTTCTCCGCCTCAGCCAGGCCAAACAGGAAACGGGGCGAGGGGATGGGGGGCATGCCCAGCCAATCAGCACTCACTGGGTCGTACTGGGAGGTCACAGATGTCAGAGGTCAGAGACAGGGCAGCTGTCTACATTTTGAGATATTGACAGGACAGACAGACAGATCTATGGACAGACAGACAGACAGACAGACAGACAGACAGACAGACAGACAGACAGACAGATCTATGGACAGCCAGCCAGCCAGCCAGCCAGCCAGCCAGCCAGACAGACAGACAGACAGACAGACAGACAGACAGATCTATGGACAGACAGACAGACAGACAGACAGATCTATGGACAGCCAGCCAGACAGACAGACAGACAGACAGACAGACAGACAGACAGACAGACAGACAGACAGATCTATGGACAGCCAGACAGACAGACAGACAGATCTATGGACAGCCAGACAGACAGACAGACAGACAGACAGACAGACAGACAGACAGACAGACAGACAGACAGACAGACAGACAGACAGACAGACAGATCTATGGACAGCCAGACAGACAGACAGACAGACAGACAGATCTATGGACAGCCAGACAGACAGACAGACAGACAGACAGACAGACAGACAGACAGACAGACAGGCAGACAGACAGACAGACAGACAGACAGATATATGGACAGACAGACAGACAGACAGACAGACAGACAGACAGACAGACAGACAGACAGACAGACAGACAGATCTATGGACAGACAGACAGACAGACAGACAGACAGACAGACAGACAGACAGAGACTGACAGACAGACAGCATCTCTGTAATGGAAACAGCCACATTATAACATCTATAGAAGGGAGGAGGGAGGTCTCCCCTACTCTATGGCAACTTCAATATGATCCCAGAGAGCGAGAGAGAAGGGTGTAACTAGGCCTACTGGTGGGTTGACTTGGTGACCATGCAAAAGATACCTCTACTCAATGACTTGGTGACCATGCAAAAGATACCTCTACTCAATGACTTGGTGACCATGCAGAAGATACCTTTACTCAATGACTTGGTGACCATGCAGAAGATACCTCTACTCAATGACTTGGTGACCATGCAGAAGATACCTCTACTCAATGACTTGGTGACCATGCAGAAGATACCTCTACTCAATGACTTGGTGACCATGCAGAAGATACCTCTACTCAATGACTTGGTGACCATGCAGAAGATACCTCTCCTCAATGCAGATCCAAAGGAATTATTATTATTGATTATATAATGATATAATGATAATAATATCCTACCTGTATTAATAACAGTAATATATTAGTTATAACATCCTACCTGTATTAATAACAGTAATATATTAGTTATAACATCCTACCTGTATTAATAACAGTAATATATTAGTTATAACATCCTACCTGTATTAATAACAGTAATATATTAGTTATAACATCCTACCTGTAAGAAGTAAGAGCTGAGAGGATCCTCCTTGTTCAGCTCATTGTAGAACAGTCCCCCAGCAACAAAGATCTGGTTTTCTTTGGTGACAAGGGAGGCGTGGTTCTTGGGGATCTGAGTGGAGAGCGAGGCAACGTAACAGTCGTTCCCTGTGGGGTCGTACGCCACCGCCCCCGTGTCACTCACCATGAACACCAGATCCCTCAGGAACATCCCAAAACGCAGTTGATCATTCAAGATCCCCGGGAGTAGAGCCTCCTCCTCCTCCTCCTCCTCCTCTCCCTCCTTCTCCTCTCCTCCCGTCTCCTCTGTCTTATTTTCTTCCGTCTTCTTCTTTGTTTTCTTCTGAGTCGGGAGGTCGGGCAGTTTTCCAGCACGAGCGTCTCTGACCAGTTGAAGTCTCTTCTCCATTTCAGGGTTGGAGCAGATCCACTCATGCTTCTCCACCTGGTGGGACAGGGAGATTTAATACAACAATCACCTGCTTCTCCACCTGGTGGGACAGGGAGATTTATTAGAATCACTCATGCTTCTCCACCTGGTGGGACAAGGAGATTTATCAGAATCACTCATGCTTCTCCACCTGGTGGGACAGGGAGATTTATCAGAATCACCTGCTTCTCCACCTGGTGGGACAGGGCGATTTAATACTAGACCATACTGCTCACCATCTCAGTGAAGTAGTCCTTGTGGGCCAGTCTGAATCTGGTTGGACAGGGAGATTTAACACTAGATCATACTGCTCACCATCTCAGTGAAGTAGTCCTTGTGGATCAGTCTGAGTCTGACACAGTCCATCAGTCCGGGTAGTTCCTTCAGCCTGTTCTCCACATCTTGACCGACCCACTTCTCCACGGCCTCAAACACCTCTTCCTCCGTTTCCACATTCAGTGTGTCCGCTGTCAAGATGGCTGCCAGCTCGCTGGGCCCCAGTGTCAGGAAGTCATTGTCACGGACGATGAGCTGGAAGCGTTCGCAGGCGTAGTTGCGAGCGGAGACAGCGAGGCGAGGACAGTCCAGCATCAGGCCCAGTCGGAATATAGCCAAACAGTTACTGAGACTGAGTTTCTTCTGGAGGAAGGAGACACACACTGTGAAGATCGAGGGGATCTGGAACATGTTGGCTACAGAGAAGATGTCCTGGACATTCTGCTCTGTCACGTTAATGGTGGAGGTATAGAGGTACTTCAGAATCAGACCCATGACCCCCGGCTCTACATCCTCCAACACCACCTCTCTCTTCTTCTCCTCTTCCACATCTGACAGGAACAGAGCCCTGAAGAAGGACGAGCAGGCACACAGCACCAGACGGTGGCAGGGGAACTCCTTGTCCTTGATCTTCAGGACACAGTCCACCAGCTTGTCATTCTCCAGTAGATCGTAGAGTCCGTCCTGCAACAGGGTCTGCTGGTACATCCTGGGCTCCTCCGTCGGGTCGATGGACAGAGCCATGGTGCCTCGGGTCCAGGGGGACAACTCCCAGTCGATAAGCAGGGAACAAGAGGCCTAGAGTGTCTTGGTCCAGGGGGACAACTCCCAGTCGATAAGCAGGGAACAAGAGGCCTAGAGTGTCTTGGTCCTTGGTGTCTGTCCTGTCTGTCTCCTGTCCACACAGCAGAGCTCCGAGCTCAGGCTCTCTTCACTGCCCAGCCTGGAAAGAGGAGGTAAGGGTCTTTGTGATTTGAACCATAAGGAGTGTACTCCGGGGCGGCTGGTCTCTCTCCCTCAGCTGTCCCGACCCTTTAACTCCTGCTGCAACTGGTAGGTTATATATAGGCTTGTTCTCAGTGTGGGGCACTCTGTGGAATCCATTCTGGAACATTTGAAATGTAATAGACCCCTCATCACCACCCACCATCCCCCTCCCCGCTCGGACAGCTGACACTGCCTCATGCAAGATCACTTCTTCCTGAGTCATGTGGGGCTGTTGAAGTGGCTTCCTCCTCTCCACTCCTTCCCTTCCTCCTTCCTCATCTCCACTTCTTTCCTTCCACCTTCCCCCTCTCCACTCCTTCCCTTCCTACTCTCTACCTTCCCTTCCTCCTCTCCACTCCTTCCCTTCCTCCTTCCTCATCTCCACTTCTTTCCTTCCACCTTCCCCCTCTCCACTCCTTCCCTTCCTACTCTCTACCTTCCCTTCCTCCTCTCCACTCCTTCCCTTCCTACTTTCTACCTTCCCTTCCTCCTCTCTACCTTCCCTTCCTCCTCTCCACTCCTTCCCTTCCACCTTCCTCCTCTCCTCTCCTCTCCGCTCCTTCCACCTTCCTCCTCTCCTCTCCTCTCCGCTCCTTCCACCTTTCTCCTCTCCTCTCCTCTCCGCTCCTTCCACCTTCCTCCTCTCCACTCCTTCCCTTCCTTCTTCCTCCTCTCCAGTCCTTCCCTTCAACCTTCCTCTTCTCCAGTCCTTCCCTTCCTCCTTCCTCCTCTCCACTCCTTCACTTCCTCCTTCCTGCTCTCCTCTCCTCTCCTTCCATACCCCCTCTCTACTCCTTCAATTTCTCCTCTCCAGTCCTTCCCTTATACCTTCCTTCCTCCTCTAAACTCCTTCTACCTTCCTCCTCTCCTCTCCACTCCTTCCCTTCCTCCTTCCTCCTCTCTACTTCTTCCCTTCTTCCCTTCCTCCTTCCTCCTCTCTACTTCTTCCCTTCCTCCTTCCTCCTTCCTCCTCTCTACTCCTTCCCTTCCCCCTTCTTCCTCACCACTCCTTATACCTTCCTTCCTCCTCTAAACTCCTTTGCTTCAGATGTGATAGAAGTGGGCAGGTGAAAGTAGAGACCTGGTAGTTGTCCATCCACCATATTGCTTTCAACTCTTCATATATGTTCAGATGAGCGATGATGGAGTAGGGATGAGATGAGGAAGCCACTGTAGAGTATTCAGTGGCTCTCTGCTAGGTTCGAGCAACCTCTCCCCTCCCCCACCTCAACCAAAATAATAGATTTTTGTAAAAAATCTGCCGCATGGCAGTTTTTTTATATATATTTTTATAGCTAATGTCATGCTATTTTACACATTGTTGAGGCTGAGAGAAAATGTTGCTATTTTAGAGATAATTTGCTGCTATTCTATACGTTTTGCCATTTTTGCCATGGCACTGTGAGGTGGCCTAGGCAGAGAGCTGCTACATTTGATTAGGGGTTCAAGATCCAGGTGTTCCTGTTCATTATTGGTATTAGGGTTCAAGCGGCGAAACAAAGATTGGCACCGGAGGGAATGGCGGCCATTTTACGGGCTCTTGACCAAGTTCTATTTTAGCGCATGGCTACGCAGACACTCGCGAGCAGTGTGGTTGAATAGCATGTATGTGTCAATTTATTTTCGCATCCGCTCTGGTCAGCATGTTAGACTCTGGAGCAGAAAACGTTAAAAGATGAAATGGTCCAAAATACATATTGCATGATCTGGTTGATTTTGAGTTCTGATATTTGGCAGGCATGGTAAGGAGCTCAGAAGTAGCTCATCCTGTGTGTCCAATTTGTCCTGACGGTGACACAGTGGGCCCACAGCTTGAACCCCGACAAGCAGATAAGGGACCTCATGGGAAACCCCGGGAAACGCTGCTTGCAGCTTTCATGAGAGTTTCATGGAGTGAAACCCTATTGTATTTGTTGTCACAAATATTTATTATTATTATTATGTATATTTTTCACACAGTCCAGTTGGTGACGGTAATGCACCATTAACGTTGGTTGTCAACAGCCAAAAAGAATAGCATTTTCTAACCACACACGGTCTGAGACTAAGAGAAAAGACAAAATAACACGTTTAAATCATCATTCAGCACACTGTGAGCAAGGTTGGCTGACCAAGGGACGCTTCAGTAATGGTTTGTGATTATTAAATAAAGTTCTGTGTGTTGCCATTTAGGGAGTGTTATGTTAATTTCTCTGTAGCTAACATAATAACGGTAGCTAACTAGCTCGGGATTAACTAAACTCAGCAAAAAAAAGAAAAGAAAAAAGAAATGTCCCTTTTTCAGGACCTTGTCTTACAAAAATAATTCGTAAAAATCTAAATAACTTCACAGATCTTCATTTTAAAGGGTTTAAACACTGTTTCCCATGCTTGTTCAATAAACAATTAATGAACATGCACCTGTGGAACGGTCGTTAAGACACTAACAGCTTACAGACGGTAGGCAATTAAGGTCACAGTTATGAAAACTTAGGACACTAAAGAGGTCTTTCTACTGACTCTGAAAAAACACCAAAATAAAGATGCTCAGGGTCCCTGCTCATCTGCGTGAACATGCCTTAGGCATGATGCAAGGCATGAGGACTGCAGAAGTGGCCAGGGCAATAAATTGCCATGTCCGTACTGTGAGACGCCTAAGACAGTGCTACAGGGAGACAGGACGGACAGCTGATCGTTCTCGCAGTGGCAGACCACGTGTAACAACACCTGCACAGGATCGGTACATCCGAACATCACACCTGCGGGACAGGTACAGGATGGCAACAACAACTGCCTGAGTTACACCAGGAACACACAATCCCTCCATCAGTGCTCAGACTGTCCGCAACAGGCTGAGAGAGGCTGGACTGAGGGCTTGTAGGCCTGTTGTAACTCGGGCAGTTGTTGTTGCTGTACCTGCTGTTCCAGTTTCAACTGTGCTGCCTGAGGCTATGGAACCCTGACCTGTTCACCGGACGTGCTACCTGTCCCAGACCTGCTGTTTTCAACTGTTCTGTCTGCGGCTATGGAACCCTGACCTGTCCACCGGACGTGCTACCTGTCCCAGACCTGCTGTTTTCAACTGTTCTGCCTGCAGTTATGGAACCCTGACCTGTTCACCGGACGTGCTACCTGTCCCAGACCTGCTGTTTTCAACTCTCTAGAGACAGCAGGAGCGGTAGAGATACTTTTAATGATCGGCTATGAAAAGCCCAAAAAATTATAGAAAATTATACAAATAAATAAAAACCCTTGAATGAGTAGGCGTTCTAAAACTTTTGACCGGTAGTGTAGATTAAGTCAGGGTCACATTGAATTTTGTTGTATTTTGTTTTCCTGTTTTTACGGACTCCTGACCCATGAGGAGGACTTCAATGGATTGTGAGCAGGCAGTGATTAATTCATCGCTCAGTCTGAGGTTTCCGAGGAAGTTTTGTGATTGAGTGGGACATTAACAACAAACTTAATCTCGTACAAGACTTAGTCAACGGCTACGGAGAACTCGCTGTCAGACGGGGGGGATTGGGGCTCGTGGGTCCCCCGCCTTGCGGAGTATGTGGGGGTGTGGGTCACGCCAGTGAGAGTATTGGGATTGAGGTCATCCTCCATGATAGAGAAGCTCTGAGTCAGACGCAGGATCTACTACAATGACTCAGTCATATTTACAGAGCGCTTAAGCCTCTGTCTCTCTGTCTCTCTGTTTCCCTCACGGTCTCTCTCATTGTCTCTCTGTCTCTCTCTCTCTCTCTCTCTCTCTCTCATTGTCTCTCTGTCTCTCTGTCTCTCTGTCTCTCTTTCTCTCTGTCTCCCTCACGGTCTCTCTCATTGTCTCTCTGTCTCTCTGTCTCTCTGTTTCCCTCACGGTCTCTCTCATTGTCTCTCTGTCTCTCTGTCTCTCTGTTTCCCTCACGGTCTCTCTCATTGTCTCTCTTTCTCATTGTCTCTCTGTCTCTCTCTCTCTCTCTCATTGTCTCTCTGTCTCCCTCACGGTCTCTCTCATTGTCTCTCTTTCTCTTTCTTTCTCTCTCTTCTCTCTCGTCTTTCTCAAAGATTATTCTGAGTTACAGCATCAGAGAGGTCAATGGTCACATTCTTTAAATGAGAACGAAGTAAAAGAGACAAAAAGTTGGAGTCACGTATCAGTAAATCAATATATTATAGTTGGATGTACAGTACATTTGACAGGAAAGGAGTGTCTAAACTCCACAGAGTTTAAGCCCTTTCTATTAAATCCTCTGTTAAAACCACGTCTCTCTGTATCTTAGTTAAAACCAGAGGCGAGGATCTTAGTTAAAACCAGAGGTGTGGATCTTAGTTAAAACCAGAGGTGAGGATCTTAGTTAAAACCAGAGGTGTGGATCTTAGTTAAAACCAGAGGTGAGGATCTTAGTTAAAACCAGAGGTGAGTATCTTAGTTAAAACCAGAGGTGTGTATCTTGGTTAAAACCAGAGGTGAGGATCTTAGTTAAAACCAGAGGTGTGTATCTTGGTTAAAACCAGAGGTGTGTATCTTGGTTAAAACCAGAGGTGTGTATCTTAGTTAAAACCAGAGGTGTGTATCTTAGTTAAAACCAGAGGTGTGTATCTTAGTGAAAACCAGAGGTGTGGATCTTAGTTAAAACCAGAGGTGTGTATCTTAGTTAAAACCAGAGGTGTGTATCTTAGTTAAAACCAGAGGTGTGTATCTTGGTTAAAACCAGAGGTGAGGATCTTAGTTAAAACCAGAGGTGGGGATCTTAGTTAAAACCAGAGGTGTGTATCTTAGTTAAAACCAGAAGTGTGAATCTTAGTTAAAACCAGAGGTGTGAATCTTAGTTAAAACCAGAGTGGATCTTAGTTAAAACCCCATCTTTGAGCACCACTTAGAGGATTTAATTACAATAAAGGCAGTTTTACATGATTAGCAGTGAAACACAACTTCTGTTTAAAACATTGTAGAAAATCTATATTGACTACAGCACTCTCAGGGTGTTTTAGGCTGAGTAGAAATCTTAGATATTACTCTTGGTAGATATTACAGTAGATAGATATTGCTGCTCAATAGATTTTATTGCTATGAAGAACTTCTAAATATACCTTGTCGATTAACTGTAGCCTCGTCATCTCCATGATGACAGAGGAAACCATGACTCATAAAGACATTTGGGACTTTGACAGACACTGCCACCCTCCAATCACTACTCTGCTTTCTCCTTGCTGGGGTCCACCACAGGTTGAATGGGGGCTGTGGACGTGACTGTTGTGGGGGCGGGGGGAGGGACGGGGGCGGGGACGGGGGCGGGGGGAGGGACGGGGGCGGGGGGAGGGATGGGGTCGGGGTCATCGATCAGAGCCTGTCTTCTCTCTCTCTCCTTGATGAGCTGGACCAGACAATAGGTCACTATGAAGACAGTGATGGTGGTGATGGGGAAGCCTGGAGGGGGAGGAACAAGTCAACATGTAAGATACTAGTTATCAGTAAGATACTAGTTAACTAGATACTAGTTATCAGTAAGATACTAGTTATCATCACAGTGATGCTGGTGAGGGGGAAGCCTGAGGGCGGAGGAACAAGTCAACATGGGACACTAATAACTATATCATAATAACTGTATATCAAGTAACATACTCGTTATCAACACTGTGATGGGAAGCCTGGAGGGGGAGGAACAAGTCAACATTGGACACTAATAACTATATTTATACAACGGGTGGGTCCAATCCTTAATGAGGATTTGGTTAAAACCTTATTCCAGCTGGTGTTTATTCCACAAGTTACCACCGTCTAAATCTATGACGTTAAAATGCCTATTTACTCTGTTCCATCTGACTGCGCAATCCATTAGCCCAGCCAGGCAATTTATAAACTTGATCTCCACTATAAAAAGCATCTTGACATTATCTCACATTTCTTTTAGACTAACATTTAGTTTTCAACAGCTGAGATTTGTATAAACCTTGTTGTCTGTCTCTCTGACATTTGCAACATCGTTTCAATATTCAACTATTCAACTTCGATCTCCAGCTGTAATGAACGTGTCGGGAGTCGGGACGAGACGGACCTTCGATCTCCAGCTGTAATGAACGTGTCGGGAGTCGGGACGAGACGGACCTTCGATCTCCAGCTGTAATGAACGTGTCGGGAGTCGGGACGAGACGGACCTTCGATCTCCAGCTGTAATGAACGTGTCGGGAGTCGGGACGAGACGGACCTTCGATCTCCAGCTGTAATGAACGTGTCGGGAGTCGGGACGAGACGGACCTTCGATCTCCAGCTGTAATGAACGTGTCGGGAGTCGGGACGAGACGGACCTTCGATCTCCAGCTGTAATGAACGTGTCGGGAGTCGGGACGAGACGGACAGACAGGAGTCGTTTCTCAGGTGGTCGAAACCATGAATCAGCTGGAATAATTTTTATGGATATATACAAGGAAATGTTCATTCCTAAAAGGTCAAGTGAAACAAAGTGCAGCTAGTTTTCAGTCTTTCCAGCTTCAGATGGAAGTGATTGTGTTACTGTAGCTGTGTTGTGTTACTGTAGCTGTGTTGTGTTACTGTAGCTGTCTTGTGTTCCTGTAGCTGTGTTGTGTTCCTGTAGCTGTGTTGTGTTACTGTAGCTGTGTTGTGTTCCTGTAGCTGTGTTGTGTTCCTGTAGCTGTGTTGTGTTCCTGTAGCTGTGTTGTGTTACTGTAGCTGTGTTGTGTTCCTGTAGCTGTGTTGTGTTCCTGTAGCTGTGTTGTGTTACTGTAGCTGTGTTGTGTTACTGTAGCTGTGTTGTGTTCCTGTAGCTGTGTTGTGTTACTGTAGCTGTGTTGTGTTACTGTAGCTGTGTTGTGTTACTGTAGCTGTGTTGTGTTACTGTAGCTGTGTTGTGTTCCTGTAGCTGTGTTGTGTTCCTGTAGCTGTGTTGTGTTCCTGTAGATGTGTTGTGTTACTGTAGCTGTGTTGTGTTACTGTAGCTGTGTTGTGTTCCTGTAGCTGTGTTGTGTTCCTGTAGCTGTGTTGTGTTCCTGTAGCTGTGTTGTGTTACTGTAGCTGTGTTGTTGGCTAGCTCCTCTGAACAACAGTATCCTGATGGGAGAACACATTTTCTACGCCAGGTGAAATCACACCTCATTAGCTCATTGTTATGGATGTGTCCAAATATATGTCATTAGAAAACAGCTTAAACAAATGCAAATGTGGCTACTTTGCTGTTATTCTGTCTGCATTTTTTGACGTGGCAGTAAGTTAGCCGTAGTTGGTTAGTTAGCAAGCAAGGGAACATTTAGAACAGACGACTGGGTCGCGTCCACAGATACAGAACAAAAAGACTGAACGACTGGGTCACGTCCATAGATACAGAACAAAAAGACTGAACGACTGGGTCACGTCCATAGATACAGAACAACGACTGGGTCGCGTCCATAGATACAGAACAACGATTGGGTCGCGTCCATAGATACAGAACAACGACTGGGTCGCGTCCATAGATACAGAACACAAAGACTGGACGACTGGGTCGCGTCCATAGATACAGAACACAAAGACTGGACGACTGGGTCGAGTCCATAGATACAGAACAAAAAGACTGAACGACTCTTGCAACGGAACTGATAGAACGAACGACCAGCCGGCTTGGGTAGCTACCCTAGATTTGTGTCGGGACTATATATTGTGCAAGGATGAAATAGTATGAATAAATTCCTCAAAATAATGTTTTTAATGAAAATACGTTAATCATTATTTGAATATGTTGTTAACCCGTTGTATAAAAGTGACAATGCCCTCGAAGCTGTTGTTTGGAGGATATATTGGCACTGTTTGCTGGCCCTCCACTTCATCTCGGGCCTAACAACACCCATGCCAATATATCCAAACAACAGCTTCTCGGGCATTATCACTTAAGTGTAATAACTATATATAAAGTAAGATACTAGTTATCATCACAGTGATGCTGGTGAGGGGGAAGCCTGAGGGCGGAGGAGTCAGTTATAGTGTGTCTACTGTTACTCAAGGAAATACTAGGTCTAGTTACTATATAACATAGTATGGTGGGATCATAGTATGCCAGTACCACACCAAAACAGTTGTGCATGTTCAATATCATGTTCAGTATGAGCATTGATGTTCTTCAACATCGAGATCAAGAGACAGGTCAGATGGAAACTTAACTATCTGTTACCTTTGAGCAGCAGTCTCTTGGCGACCAGCTTAGTGAACTCCAGGCTGTTGAGAGCGATGACGTTGTAGAGGACGATGGTCCAGAAGTTAAAGGTGTTGAACACAGCTCTGATCCTACGAGACATGGCAGGAGACATTGCCGTCTAGAGGAGAGGACAGGACGAGGAAGAGGGAGAGGGGTGGAGAGGAGAGGGGTGGAGAGGAGAGGATAGGAGAGGAGAGGAGAGGAGAGGAGAGGAGAGAGGAGGAGAGGAGAGGAGAGGAGAGGGAGAGATGTTAAACAGACTTCTGATCATACGAGACACAGCAGGAGACATCGCCATCTAGAGAGAGAGAGAGTTAAAGTGATTTTGTCAACGAGGCCCTTTATCTACTTCCACAGAGTCAGATGACCTCGTGGTGGATACCATTTTAATGTCTCGTGTCCAGTATGAAGGAAGTTAAAAGGTTGTTTGCGAGCCAATGCTAACTAGCATTAGCGCAATGACTGGAAGTCAGTAGGTATCGACTAGCATGCACTCTCTTACCTCTAGAGAAGCAAAGGGTTCCATGCAGACGAACTTGGCCGTCCAGAGCTCGAAGTTGAGTCCGAAGCAGTTGAAGAAGGCCCAGATGAACACCACCTGAGAGGGTCCCAGCCACAGGACAGTGATGCCAAAAGTACACAGTGTAGCAATGGCCTCATCCCACACAGTGTCATGCTTCCCTCCCAGGTAATTATACACATACCTGGAGGTGTAGACACAGACACAGGTAATCATATACATAACTGAAGGACGATACAGGTAATCATATACATAACTGAAGGACGATACAGGTAATTAACACATAACTGAAGGACGATACAGGTAATTAACACATAACTGAAGGACGATACAGGTAATTAACACATAACTGAAGGACGATACAGGTAATTAACACATAACTGAAGGACGATACAGGTAATTATACACATAACTGAAGGACGATACAGGTAATTAACACATAACTGAAGGACGATACAGGTAATTAACACATAACTGAAGGACGATACAGGTAATTAACACATAACTGAAGGACGATACAGGTAATTATACACATAACTGAAGGACGATACAGGTAATTAACACATAACTGAAGGACGATACAGGTAATTAACACATAACTGAAGGACGATACAGGTAATTATACACATAACTGAAGGACGATACAGGTAATTATATACATAACTGAAGGACGATACAGACAGACACAGTTCTGAGATTACAGCTCTGATGTTTGGTATGAATGAAGTGACACGCTGGTGACTTACTTGCACAGCCAGTCATTTATTCCTCGGTCAAAGTGTCTATGAGGTAGAAAATAAACAAATTACTGGTGTGAAAACAGAGAGATGTGGAGAAGAGCTAACAGGTCTGTTAACGTACGTCTCAGAGAAGACATAGAGCATGGTGATACATTTAGGAGGTTGAGGAGGGTCCATATGGTCCAGTCTAGACACAGTGTTGATCACCCCAAACATCACTGCTGTCTTCACCCAGTCATACACCAGGTTACAGTAGGCCAGACCAACTACAGGAGACAGAGAGAGACCAGACACACACCAGGTTATAGTAGACCAGACCAACTACAGGAGACAGAGAGAGACCAGACCAACTACAGGAGACAGAGAGACCAGACACACACCAGGTTATAGTAGACCAGACCAACTACAGGAGACAGAGAGAGACCAGACCAACTACAGGAGACAGAGAGAGACCAGACACACACCAGGTTATAGTAGGCCAGACCAACTACAGGAGACAGAGAGAGACCAGACCAACTACAGGAGACAGAGAGAGACCAGACACACACCAGGTTATAGTAGACCAGACCAACTACAGGAGACAGAGAGAGACCAGACCAACTACAGGAGACAGAGAGAGACCAGACCAACTACAGGAGACAGAGAGAGACCAGACACACACCAGGTTATAGTAGACCAGACCAACTACAGGAGACAGAGAGAGACCAGACCAACTACAGGAGACAGAGAGAGACCAGACACACACCAGGTTATAGTAGGCCAGACCAACTACAGGAGACAGAGAGAGACCAGACCAGCTACAGGAGACAGAGAGAGAGAGACCAGACACACACCATGGTTATAGTAGACCAGACCAACTACAAGAGACAGAGAGAGACCAGACCAACTACAAGAGACCAGACACACACCAGGTTATAGTAGACCAGACCAACTACAGGAGACAGAGAGAGACCAGACACACACCAGGTTATAGTAGACCAGACCAACTACAGGAGACAGAGAGAGACCAGACCAACTACAGGAGACAGAGAGAGACCAGACACACACCAGGTTATAGTAGACCAGACCAACTACAGGAGACAGAGAGACCAGACACACACCAGGTTATAGTAGACCAGACCAACTACAGGAGACAGAGAGAGACCAGACCAACTACAGGAGGCAGAGAGAGACCAGTCACACACCAGGTTATAGTAGACCAGACCAACTACAGGAGACAGAGAGAGACCAGACCAACTACAGGAGACAGAGAGACCAGACACACACCAGGTTATAGTAGACCAGACCAACTACAGGAGACAGAGAGAGACCAGACCAACTACAAGAGACCAGACACACACCAGGTTATAGTAGACCAGACCAACTCCAGGAGACAGAGAGAGACCAGACACACACCAGGTTATAGTAGACCAGACCAACTACAGGAGACAGAGAGAGACCAGACCAACTACAGGAGACAGAGAGAGACCAGACCAACTACAGGAGACAGAGAGAGACCAGACCAACTACAGGAGACAGAGAGAGACCCGACCAACTACAGGAGACAGAGAGAGACCAGTCACACACCAGGTTACAGTAGACCAGACCAACTACAGGAGACAGAGAGAGACCAGACCAACTACAGGAGACCGAGAGAGACCAGACCAACTACAGGAGACAGAGAGAGACCAGACACACACCAGGTTATAGTAGGCCAGACCAACTACAGGAGACAGAGAGAGACCAGACACACACCAGGTTACAGTAGGCCAGACCAACTACAGGAGACAGAGAGAGACCAGACCAACTACAGGAGACAGAGAGAGACCAGACCAACTACAGGAGACAGAGAGAGATCAGACACACACCAGGTTATAGTAGACCAGACCAGCTACAGGAGACAGAGAGAGACCAGACACACACCAGGTTATAGTAGACCAGACCAACTACAGGAGACAGAGAGAGACCAGACACACACCAGGTTATAGTAGACCAGACCAACTACAGGAGACAGAGAGAGACCAGACACACACCAGGTTATAGTAGACCAGACCAACTACAGGAGACAGAGAGAGACCAGACCAACTACAGGAGACAGAGAGAGACCAGACACACACCAGGTTACAGTAGGCCAGACCAACTACAGGAGACAGAGAGACCAGACCAACTACAGGAGACAGAGAGAGAGAGACCAGACACACACCATGGTTATAGTAGACCAGACCAACTACAAGAGACAGAGAGAGACCAGACCAACTACAAGAGACCAGACACACACCAGGTTATAGTAGACCAGACCAACTACAGGAGACAGAGAGAGACCAGACACACACCAGGTTATAGTAGACCAGACCAACTACAGGAGACAGAGAGAGACTAGTCAGACATGTTACAGACCTACAGCCCAGTCACACATGTTACAGACCTACAGCCCAGTCAGACATGTTACAGACCTACAGCCCAGTCAGACATGTTACAGACCTACAGCCCAGTCAGACATGTTACTGTTACAGACCTACAGCCCAGTCAGACATGTTACAGACCTACAGCCCAGTCAGACATGTTACAGACCTACAGCCCAGTCAGACATGTTACAGACCTACAGCCCAGTCAGACATGTTACTGTTACAGACCTACAGCCCAGTCAGACATGTTACAGACCTACAGCCCAGTCAGATATGTTACAGACCTACAGCCCAGTCAGACATGTTACTGTTACAGACCTACAGCCCAGTCAGACATGTTACAGACCTACAGCCCAGTCAGACATGTTACAGACCTACAGCCCAGTCAGACATGTTACAGACCTACAGCCCAGTCAGATATGTTACAGACCTACAGCCCAGTCAGACATGTTATTGTTACAGACCTACAGCCCAGTCAGACATGTTACAGACCTACAGCCCAGTCAGACATGTTACAGACCTACAGCCCAGTCAGACATGTTACTGTTACAGACCTACAGCCCAGTCAGACATGTTACAGACCTACAGCCCAGTCAGACATGTTACAGACCTACAGCCCAGTCAGACATGTTACAGACCTACAGCCCAGTCAGACATGTTACTGTTACAGACCTACAGCCCAGTCAGACATGTTACAGACCTACAGCCCAGTCAGACATGTTACAGACCTACAGCCCAGTCAGACATGTTACAGACCTACAGCCCAGTCAGACATGTTACTGTTACAGACCTACAGCCCAGTCAGACATGTTACAGACCTACAGCCCAGTCAGATATGTTACAGACCTACAGCCCAGTCAGACATGTTACAGACCTACAGCCCAGTCAGACATGTTACAGACCTACAGCCCAGTCAGACATGTTACAGACCTACAGCCCAGTCAGACATGTTACAGACCTACAGCCCAGTCAGACATGTTACAGACCTACAGCCCAGTCAGACATGTTACTGTTACAGACCTACAGCCCAGTCAGACATGTTACAGACCTACAGCCCAGTCAGACATGTTACAGACCTACAGCCCAGTCAGACATGTTACAGACCTACAGCCCAGTCAGACATGTTACAGACCTACAGCCCAGTCAGACATGTTACAGACCTACAGCCCAGTCAGACATGTTACTGTTACAGACCTACAGCCCAGTCAGACATGTTACAGACCTACAGCCCAGTCAGACATGTTACAGACCTACAGCCCAGTCAGACATGTTACTGTTACAGACCTACAGCCCAGTCAGACATGTTACAGACCTACAGCCCAGTCAGACATGTTACAGACCTACAGCCCAGTCAGACATGTTACAGACCTACAGCCCAGTCAGACATGTTACAGACCTACAGCCCAGTCAGACATGTTACAGACCTACAGCCCAGTCAGACATGTTACAGACCTACAGCCCAGTCAGACATGTTACAGACCTACAGCCCAGTCAGACATGTTACAGACCTACAGCCCAGTCAGACATGTTACAGACCTACAGCCCAGTCAGACATGTTACTGTTACAGACCTACAGCCCAGTCAGACATGTTACAGACCTACAGCCCAGTCAGACATGTTACAGACCTACAGCCCAGTCAGACATGTTACAGACCTACAGCCCAGTCAGACATGTTACAGACCTACAGCCCAGTCAGACATGTTACAGACCTACAGCCCAGTCAGACATGTTACTGTTACAGACCTACAGCCCAGTCAGACATGTTACAGACCTACAGCCCAGTCAGACATGTTACAGACCTACAGCCCAGTCAGACATGTTACAGACCTACAGCCCAGTCAGACATGTTACAGACCTACAGCCCAGTCAGACATGTTACAGACCTACAGCCCAGTCAGACATGTTACAGACCTACAGCCCAGTCAGACATGGTACAGACCTTCAGCCCAGTCAGACATGTTACAGACCTACAGCCCAGTCAGATATGTTACAGACCTACAGCCCAGTCAGACATGTTACAGACCTACAGCCCAGTCAGACATGTTACAGACCTACAGCCCAGTCAGACATGTTACAGACCTACAGCCCAGTCAGACATGTTACAGACCTACAGCCCAGTCAGACATGTTACAGACCTACAGCCCAGTCAGACATGTTACAGACCTACAGCCCAGTTGGACATGTGTTTGAGCAGCTTCATGTCCGTGGGGATGCTCAGGATGTACAGGAAGTGGAAGAGGATGTCCACTGTTAATATAGCCCCCAGGTGAACAAGTCCCTGCAGAGTTATGTTCCATATCGCCCCCTCCTTACGGGTCAGGTCAGCCTTGTTGGCCTGGAGGAGAGACACGCACGCACGCACGCACGCACGCACGCACGCACGCACGCACGCACGCACGCACGCACGCACACACACACACACACACACACACACACACACACACACACACACACACACACACACACACACACACACACACACACACACACACACACACACACACACACACACACACACACACACACATAGATGACAGGAGACACCAACACTGTCAGTCACTGATGCTCTCTGCATTTTGCATATTATATTCTGTGTGCATTTACATGATGTTTACCTGAGCATAGAGCTCAATCCATAGGTTTCATGATGTTTACCTGAACAAGGAGCTGAATCCATAGGTTTCATGATGTTTACCTGAACATAGAGCTGAATCCATAGGTTTCTTGATGTTTACCTGAACATAGAGCTCAGTCCATAGGTTACATGATGTTTACCTGAACAAGGAGCTGAATCCATAGGTTACATGATGTTTACCTGAACATAGAGCTGAATCCATAGGTTTCTTGATGTTTACCTGAACATAGAGCTGAATCCATAGGTTTCATGATGTTTACCTGAACAAGGAGCTGAATCCATAGGTTACATGATGTTTACCTGAACATAGAGCTGAATCCATAGGTTACATGATGTTTACCTGAACATAGAGCTGAATCCATAGGTTTCATGATGTTTACCTGAACATAGAGCTGAATCCATAGGTTTCATGATGTTTACCTGAACATAGAGCTGAATCCATAGGTTTCATGATGTTTACCTGAACAAGGAGCTGAATCCATAGGTTACATGATGTTTACCTGAACATAGAGCTGAATCCATAGGTTTCATGATGTTTACCTGAACATAGAGCTGAATCCATAGGTTTCATGATGTTTACCTGAGCATTGAGCTGAATCCATAGGTTTCTTGATGTTTACCTGAACATAGAGCTGAATCCATAGGTTTCTTGATGTTTACCTGAACATAGAGCTGAATCCATAGGTTTCATGATGTTTACCTGAGCGTAGAACTTGTCGAAGGTCATGATGTTTACCTGAGCGTAGAACTTGTCGAAAGTCATGATGTTTACCTGAGCGTAGAACTTGTCGAAGGTCATGATGTTTACCTGAGCGTAGAACTTGTCGAAGGTCATGATGTTTACCTGAGCGTAGAACTTGTCGAAGGTCATGATGTTTACCTGAGCGTAGAACTTGTCGAAGGTCATGATGTTTACCTGAGCGTAGAACTTGTCGAAGGTCATGATGTTTACCTGAGCGTAGAACTTGTCGAAGGTCATGATGGGTCCGAAGTAGAAGAAGGGTAGGTAGAAGTTGTACTTGAGTAGTTCCAGGAAGCTGTAGTTTCCTTCTTTCTTGTCACAGTTCTCCAGAGCAAAACTCATACAGCGCATGATGGTGAACCCACAACCGCCGTAGAACAGGACGGAACGGAGCTCAAAATCCCCCGTCACAAAACCAGCCTGGTGGAAAGGGAGAGGATAGAGAGGAAGAGGAGGGTTAGAGAGGAGACAGAGGGAGATAAAAGACAGGAAGAGGAGGGTTAGAGGGGAGCAGGGAGAGGATAGAGAGGAGAGGAGAGGAGGGTTAGAGGGGAGGAG
The DNA here is from genome assembly GCF_029448725.1 of Salvelinus fontinalis. NCBI lineage: Eukaryota > Metazoa > Chordata > Actinopteri > Salmoniformes > Salmonidae > Salvelinus > Salvelinus fontinalis. Next base: position 1,243,025 of record NC_074671.1, read on the forward strand.
GGAGAGGAAGAGGAGGGTTAGAGGGGAGGAGGGAGAGGAAGAGGAGGGTTAGAGAGGAGGAGGGAGAGGGAAGAGAAGAAGAGGAGTGTTAGGAGGGTTAGAGAGGAGGAGGGAGAGGATAGAGAGGAGAGGAGGGTTAGAGGAGGGTTAGAGAGGAGGAGGGAGAGGATAGAGAGGAGAGGAGGGTTAGAGGAGGGTTAGAGAGGAGGAGGGAGAGGAAAGAGAGGAAGAGGCAGGTTAGAGGGGAGGAAAGAGAGGAAGAGGAGGGTTAGAGGGGAGGAGGGAAAGGAAAGAGAAGAAGAGGAGTGTTAGGAGGGTTAGAGAGGAGGAGGGAGAGGAGGGTTAGAGGGGAGGAAAGAGAGGAGGAGGAGGGTTAGAGAGGAGGAGGGAGAGGATAGAGAGGAAGCGGAGGGTTAGAGAGGAGGAGGGAGAGGATAGAGAGGAAGACGCAGGTTAGAGGGGAGGAAAGAGAGGAAGAGGAGGGTTAGAGAGGAGGAGGGAAAGGAAAGAGAAGAAGAGGAGTGTTAGGAGGGTTAGAGAGGAGGAGGGAGAGGAGGGTTAGAGGGGAGGAAAGAGAGGAGGAGGAGGGTTAGAGAGGAGGAGGGAGAGGATAGAGAGGAGAGGAGGGTTAGAGGAGGGTTAGAGAGGAGGAGGGAGAGGATAGAGAGGAGAGGAGGGTTAGAGGAGGGTTAGAGAGGAGGAGGGAGAGGATAGAGAGGAAGAGGCAGGTTAGAGGGGAGGAAAGAGAAGTAGTAGTATACTAGTAGTATAATTGTAACATAGTTAAAGAATGGTTGCAGTATAGTAATAGTACCGTAGCAGTATAGTAATAGTATGGTGATAGTATATCAATATCATACTGGTAGCATGGTAATAGTAAAGTAGTAGTATAGTAATAGTATGGTGATAGTATATCTATATCATACTGGTAGCATGGTAATAGTAAAGTAGCAGTATAGTAATAGTATGGCATTAGTGTAGTAATAGCATAGTGACAGAATAATAACAGTACAGTAGTATAGCCGTAGCATAGTACTAGTATAGTAGCAGTATATTAATAGTATGGCATTAGTGTTGTAATAGTATATTGGCGGCAGAGTAACAGTACAGTAGTATAGCCGTAGCATAGTACTAGTATAGTAGCAGTATATTAATAGTATATTAGCGACATAGTAATAGGACAGTGGTGGCATAGTAATAGTATAGTAGCAGCAGTAGTAATAGTGATAGCATAGTGGAAGCATACTAATAGTATAGTAGCAGCAGTAATAATAGTGATAGCATAGTGGAAGCATAGTAATAGTATAGTAGCAGCAGTAGTAATAGTGATAGCATACTAATAGTATAGTAGCAGCAGTAGTAATAGTGATAGCATAGTGGAAGCATACTAATAGTATAGTAGCAGCAGTAATAATAGTGATAGCATACTAATAGTATAGTAGCAGCAGTAGTAATAGTGATAGCATACTAATAGTATAGTAGCAGCAGTAGTTATAGTGATAGCATAGTGGAAGCATAGTAATAGTATAGTAGCAGCAGTAGTAATAGTGATAGCATAGTGGAAGCATACTAATAGTATAGTAGCAGCAGTAGTAATAGTGATAGCATAGTGGAAGCATACTAATAGTATAGTAGCAGCAGTAGTAATAGTGATAGCATAGTAATAGTATAGTAGCAGCAGTAGTAATAGTGATAGCATAGTGGAAGCATACTAATAGTATAGTAGCGGCAGTAGTAATAGTGATAGCATAGTAATAGTATAGTAGCAGCAGTAGTAATAGTGATAGCATGGTGGAAGCATACTAATAGTATAGTAGCAGCAGTAGTAATAGTGATAGCATAGTAATAGTATAGTAGCAGCAGTAGTAATAGTGATAGCATAGTGGAAGCATACTAATAGTATAGTAGCAGCAGTAGTAATAGTGATAGCATAGTAATAGTATAGTAGCAGCAGTAGTACTAGTGATAGCATAGTGGAAGCATACTAATAGTATAGTAGCAGCAGTAGTAATAGTGATAGCATGGTAATAGTATAGTAGCAGCAGTAGTAATAGTGATAGCATAGTGGAAGCATACTAATAGTATAGTAGCAGCAGTAGTAATAGTGATAGCATAGTGGAAGCATACTAATAGTATAGTAGCAGCAGTAGTAATAGTGATAGCATAGTAATAGTATAGTAGCAGCAGTAGTAATAGTGATAGCATAGTGGAAGCATAGTAATAGTATAGTAGCAGCAGTAGTAATAGTGATAGCATAGTGGAGGCATAGTAGTAGTATAGTAGCAGCAGTAGTAATAGTAATAGTGATAGCATAGTAATAGTATAGTAGCAGCAGTAGTAATAGTGATAGCATAGTGGAAGCATACTAATAGTATAGTAGCAGCAGTAGTAATAGTGATAGCATAGTAATAGTATAGTAGCAGCAGTAGTAATAGTGATAGAATAGTGGAAGCATACTAATAGTATAGTAGCAGCAGTAGTAATAGTGAAAGCATAGTGGAAGCATAGTAATTGTATATTAGCTGTATGGTAGTAGTACAGTGGTAGCATAGAAACAGTATAGTAACGGTATAGTAATAGCATAGCAGTATAGTAGTAGTACAGTAATGGTATAGTACTGGTATAGTGGTAGCATGGTAACAGTATTGTAGCAGCATAGTGCTAGTATAGTGATAGTGTAGTGGTAGCATAGTAATAGTGCAGAAATAGAACAGCGGTAGCATCATAATAGTATAGTAGCAGTAGTAGTAATGCCATATTGGTAGCATAGTAACGGTATATTAGCAGTATAGTAATAGTATAGTAGCAGTAGTAGTATGGCATATTGGTAGCATAGTAACGATATATTAGCAGTATAGTAATAGTATAGTAGTGGTAGTAGTAATGGCATATTGGTAGCATAGTAACGGTATATTAGCAGTATAGTAATAGTATAGTAGCAGTAGTAGTAATGGCATATTGGTAGCATAGTAACGATATATTAGCAGTATAGTAATAGTATGATCATAGTGTAGTAACATTATCGTAATAGTATAGTAGTGGTATGGTTGTAGCATAGTACGAGTATATTGGCAGTATAGTAATGGTATAGTAGTAGCGGTTGTGCTAGTATAATAAGAGCATAGTGGTAGTATAGTAATAGTATAATAGCAGTATAGTAATAGTATATTAATATTATCGTGCCAATATATTAATAGTGCAGTGGTATCATAGTAATACTATAGTGGCAGCATTGTAATAGTATAGTAGCAGCGGTTGTGCTAGTATAATAATAGCATTGTGGCAGCATAGTAATAGTATTGTAGCAGCGGTTGTGCTAGTATGATAATACTATAGTGGCAGTGTAGTAATAGTATATTAGCAGCGGTCGTGCTAGTATAATAATAGCATTGTGGCAGCATAGTAATAGTATATTAGCAGCGGTTGTGCTAGTATAATAATAGTATAGTGGTAGTGTAGTAATAGTATATTAGCAGCGGTTGTGCTAGTATAATAATAGCATTGTGGCAGCATAGTAATAGTATATTAGCAGCGGTTGTGCTAGTATAATAATAGTATAGTGGTAGTATAGTAATAGTATATTAGCAGCGGTTGTGCTAGTATAATAATACTATAGTGGCAGCATAGTAATAGTATATTAGCAGCGGTTGTGCTAGTATAATAATAGCATTGTGGCAGCATAGTAATAGTATTGTAGCAGCGGTTGTGCTAGTATGATAATACTATAGTGGCAGCATTGTAATAGTATAGTAGCAGCGGTTGTGCTAGTATAATAATACTATAGTGGCAGCATTGTAATAGTATATTAGCAGCGGCTGTGCTAGTATAATAATACTATAGTGGCAGTGTAGTAATAGTATATTAGCAGCGGTTGTGCTAGTATATTAATAGCATAGTGGTAGTGTAGTAATAGTATAGTAGCAGCGGTTGTGCTGGTATATTAATAGCATAGTGGTAGTGTAGTAATAGTATAGTAGCAGCGGTTGTGCTAGTATAATACTACTATAGTGGTAGTGTAGTAATAGTATAGTAGCAGCGGTTGTGCTAGTATAATAATAGCATCGTGGTAGTGTAGTAATAGTATAGTGTAGTATGGTGGCAGTTTAATAATAGTATTGTGACAGTATAGTATTATTACAGTTGTAACGTAGCAGTAGTACAGTACCAGTAAAGTAACGGTATAGTATAGTAACAGTAAAGTAACAGTATAGTAACAGTAGTAGCCGTACAGCAGCAGTGCAGTGGTAGTATAGTAATGGTATAGTAATAGCATAGTAATAGAATAGTGGTAACCCCCCTTCCTCACTACTCCAGAGCTCTCCACCATTATCATCAGTGACTGCAGTCATGCCTCTCCTCTACTCAGCATCTCCCAAAGCCCCCTGGATCCCCTACAGATACCCGTTAACTGCTGGTGTATAAAGCAGACTATGGCGTTCCTCATGTCTGCTAAATGACTTAAATGTAAATGACTTAAATGTCTAGTTTAACTGATAATTAACAATATTTAAAGTTTATAAATCCGAACCCATCAATAGTAATAGTACAGTAAAAGTATAGTACTAAAACAGTAATATAATGGTAGAAGTATAATAATAGGATAGTAGTAGTGTAGTAGTAATATTATATTAATACTATAGTAGTAGCGGTATAGTAATAGGATAGTGGTAGTATAGTAGCAATGGTACAGTAATAGTAGTAGCAGTATAGTAGCAGTATAGTAATATGATAGCAGTAGTATAACAATAGACTAGTAGTAGTATATTAGTTATAGTAGAGTAATGGAATAATAGTGGTATAGTAGCAGTACAGTAGCAGTAAAGCAGTATAGTAATAGTAGTATAGATGCATCATACTACCAGCATATCAGTAGTATAGTAGCAGTAAAGCAGTATAGTAGCAGTATAGTAGAAGTATAGTTATATGATAGTAGCCGTGTAGTAGTAATAGCACAGTGCCAGTATAGTGGCAGCAGTATGGCAGCAGTATAGTAGCAGTATAGTAATATGATAGTGGTGGTATAGTAATAGTTTAGTACTAGTTTAGTAGTACTATAATAGTAATATTACAGTGGTAGTATAGTGCCGGTATAGTAGCAGTATAGTAATATGATAATAGTAGTACCAGTATAGTAATGGTACAGTAATATTATAGCATCAGCATAGTAGCAGCATAATATAGTATAGCAGCAGTATAGTAGCAGCATTGCAACAGTATAGTGGAGTATCGCAGCATTGCAGCAGTATAGCAGCAGTATAGTAGCAGCATTGCAGCAGTATATTGGAGTATCGCAGCAATGCAGCAGTATAGTGGAGTATCGCAGCATTGCAGCAGTATAGTGGAGTATCGCAGCATTGCAGCAGTATAGTGGAGAATCGCAGCATTGCAGCAGTATAGTGGAGTATCGCAGCATTGCAGCAGTATAGCAGCAGTATAGTAGCAGCATTGCAGCAGTATAGTGGAGTATCGCAGCATTGCAGCAGTATAGTGGAGTATCGCAGCATTGCAGCAGTATAGTGGAGTATAGTAGCAGCATTGCAGCAGTATAGTGGAGAATCGCAGCATTGCAGCAGTATAGTGGAGTATCGCAGCATTGCAGCAGTATAGCAGCAGTATAGTAGCAGCATTGCAGCAGTATATTGGAGTATCGCAGCATTGCAGCAGTATAGTGGAGTATCGCAGCATTGCAGCAGTATAGTGGAGTATCGCAGCATTGCAGCAGTATAGTGGAGTATCGCAGCATTGCAGCAGTATAGTGGAGTATAGTAGCAGCATTGCAACAGTATAGTGGAGTATCGCAGCATTGCAGCAGTATAGTGGAGTATCGCAGCATTGCAGCAGTATAGTGGAGAATCGCAGCATTGCAGCAGTATAGTGGAGTATCGCAGCATTGTAGCAGTATAGCAGCAGTATAGTAGCAGCATTGCAGCAGTATAGTGGAGTATCGCAGCATTGCAGCAGTATAGTGGAGTATCGCAGCATTGCAGCAGTATAGTGGAGTATCGCAGCATTGCAGCAGTATAGTGGAGTATCGCAGCATTGCAGCAGTATAGCAGCAGTATAGTGGGGTATCGCAGCATTGCAGCAGTATAGTGGAGTATAGTAGCAGCATTGCAGCAGTATAGTGGAGTATCGCAGCATTGCAGCAGAATAGTGGAGTATCGCAGCATTGCAGCAGTATAGTGGAGTATCGCAGCATTGCAGCAGTATAGTGGAGTATCGCAGCATTGCAGCAGCATTGCAGCAGTATAGTGGGGTATCGCAGCATTGCAGCAGTTGAGCAGCGGTATAGTGGAGTATTGCAGCAGTATAGTGGAGTATCGCCGCATTGCAGCAGTTAAGCAGCAGTATAGTGGAGTATTGCAGCAGTATAGTGGAGTATCGCAGCATTGCAGCAGTATAGCAGCGGTATAGTAGCAGCATTGCAGCAGTATAGTGGAGAATCGCAGCATTGCAGCAGTATAGCAGCGGTATAGTAGCAGTATAGTGGAGTATCGCAACATTGCAGCAGTATAGTGGAGTATCACAGCATTGCAGCAGTATAGTGGAGTATCGCAGCATTGCAGCAGTATAGTGGAGTATCGCAACATTGCAGCAGTATAGTGGAGTATCGCAGCATTGCAGCAGTATAGTGGAGTATCGCAACATTGCAGCAGTATAGCAGCGGTATAGTAGCAGCATTGCAGCAGTATAGTGGAGTATAGTAGCAGCATTGCAACAGTATAGTGGAGTATCGCAGCATTGCAGCAGTATAGTGGAGTATCGCAACATTGCAGCAGTATAGTGGAGTATCGCAGCATTGCAGCAGTATAGCAGCAGTATAGTGGAGTATCGCAACACTGCAGCAGTATAGTGGAGTATCGCAACATTGCAGCAGTATAGTGGAGTATCGCAGCATTGCAGCAGTATAGCAGCAGTATAGTGGAGTATCGCAGCATTGCAGCAGTATAGTGGAGTATCGCAGCATTGCAGCAGTATAGCAGCAGTATAGTGGAGTATCGCAACATTGCAGCAGTATAGTGGAGTATCGCAACATTGCAACAGTATAGTGGAGTATCGCAGCATTGCAGCAGTATAGTGGAGTATCGCAGCATTGCAGCAGTATAGCAGCAGTATAGTGGAGTATCGCAACATTGCAGCAGTATAGTGGAGTATCGCAACATTGCAGCAGTATAGTGGAGTATCGCAGCATTGCAGCAGTATAGCAGCAGTATAGTGGAGTATCGCAGCATTGCAGCAGTATAGTGGAGTATCGCAGCATTGCAGCAGTATAGCAGCAGTATAGTGGAGTATCGCAACATTGCAGCAGTATAGTGGAGTATCGCAACATTGCAACAGTATAGTGGAGTATCGCAGCATTGCAGCAGTATAGTGGAGTATAGTAGCAGCATTGCAGCAGTATATTGGAGTATCGCAGCAATGCAGCAGTATAGTGGAGTATCGCAGCATTGCAGCAGTATAGCAGCGGTATAGTAGCAGCATTGCAGCAGTATAGCAGCGGTATAGTAGCAGCATTGCAGCAGTATATTGGAGTATCGCAGCAATGCAGCAGTATAGTGGAGTACCGCAGCATTGCAGCAGTATAGTGGAGTATCGCAGCAATGCAGCAGTATAGTGGAGTATCGCAGCATTGCAGCAGTATAGTGGAGTATCGCAGCATTGCAGCAGTATAGCAGCAGTATAGTAGCAGCATTGCAGCAGTATATTGGAGTATCGCAGCAATGCAGCAGTATAGTGGAGTATCGCAGCATTGCAGCAGTATAGCAGCGGTATAGTAGCAGCATTGCAGCAGTATAGTGGAGTATCGCAGCAGTGCATCAGTATAGTGGAGTATCGCAGCATTGCAGCAGTATAGCAGCGGTATAGTAGCAGCATTGCAGCAGTATAGCAGCGGTATAGTAGCAGCATTGCAGCAGTATAGTGGAGTATCGCAGCAATGCAGCAGTATAGTGGAGTATCACAGCATTGCAGCAGTATAGTGGAGTATCGCAGCAGTGCAGCAGTATAGTGGAGTATAGTAGCAGCATTGCAGCAGTATAGTGGAGTATCGCAGCAGTGCAGCAGTATAGTGGAGTATCGCAGCATTGCAGCAGTATAGCAGCAGTATAGTAGCAGCATTGCAGCAGTATAGTGGAGTATCGCAACATTGCAGCAGTATAGCAGCAGTATAGTAGCAGCATTGCAGCAGTATAGTGGAGTATCGCAACATTGCAGCAGTATAGCAGCAGTATAGTAGCAGCATTGCAGCAGTATAGTGGAGTATCGCAGCATTGCAGCAGTATAGCAGCAGTATAGTGGAGTATTGCAGCATTGCAGCAGTATAGTGGAGTATCGCAGCATTGCAGCAGTATAGCAGCAGTATAGTGGAGTATCGCAGCATTGCAGCAGTATAGTGGAGTATCGCAGCATTGCAGCAGTATAGTGGAGTACCGCAGCATTGCAGCAGTATAGCAGCAGCATTGCAGCAGTATAGCAGGAGTATAGTAGCAGCATTGCAGCAGTATAGTGGAGTATCGCAGCATTGCAGCAGTATAGTGGAGTATCGCAGCAATGCAGCAGTATAGTGGAGTATCGCAGCAATGCAGCAGTATAGTGGAGTATCGCAACATTGCAGCAGTATAGTGGAGTATCGCAGCAATGCAGCAGTATAGTGGAGTATCGCAGCATTGCAGCAGTATAGTGGAGTATCGCAGCATTGCAGTAGTGGTGTGGAGTATCGCAGCATTGCAGCAGTATAGTGGAGTATCGCAGCATTGCAGCAGTATAGTGGAGTATCGCAGCATTGCAGCAGTATAGTGGAGTATCGCAGCATTGCATCAGTATAGCAGCAGTATAGTAGCAACATTGCAGCAGTATAGTGGAGTATCGCAGCATTGCAGCAGTATAGTGGAGTATCGCAGCATTGCAGCAGTATAGTGGAGTATCGCAGCATTGCAGCAGTATAGTGGAGTATCGCAACATTGCAGCAGTATAGCAGCAGTATAGCATCAGCATTGCAGCAGTATAGTGGAGTATCGCAGCATTGCAGCAGTATAGCAGCAGTATAGTAGCAGCATTGCAGCAGTATAGTGGAGTATCGCAACATTGCAGCAGTATAGCAGCAGTATAGTGGAGTATAGTAGCAGCATTGCAGCATTATAGTGGAGTATCGCAGCATTGCAGCAGTATAGTGGAGTATAGTAGCAGCATTGCAGCGGTATAGTGGAGTATCGCAGCATTGCAGCAGAATAGTAGCAGCATAATATAGTATAGCAGCAGTATAGTAGCAGCATTGCAGCAGTATAGTGGAGTATCGCAGCATTGCAGCAGTGGTGTGGTGGCAGTATAGTTGTGGTATAGTGGCAGTATAGTAGTGGTATGGTAATAGTTTAGCAGCAGTTTAGTAATGATATTTGTGTTGTATTATAGTACCCGTATAGTGGTAGTAGTATAGTTGCAGTATAGTATTACAGTAGAAGTATAGTATTAGTATAGTAATACTATAATGGCAGTTTAGTACTAGTTCAGCAATAGTATAATAGTCATATAGTAACATTATGGTGGCAGTATAGTAGCATTATAGTATTAGTATAATCGTATATAATAGTATATAGATTGGAAACAAGATCCAACCGAAATTTGACTTCCAGACAGACATATGCACGTTTTTTGGAGCGGTGCGGGGGGCTTCCACACTGGATGCCCTAACCCTAACCTCTAACCCTAACTCTAACCTCTAACCCTAACCCTTAACCCTAACCCATAACCCAAACCCATAACCCCAACCCACACTGGACGCCCTAACCCTAACCCATAACCCTAACCCATAACCCCAACCCATAACCCCAACCCACACTGGACGCCCTAACCTCTAACCCTAACCCTAACCCTAACCCATAACCCCAACCCACACTGGACGCCCTAACCCTAACCCCTAACCCTAACCCATAACCCCAACCCATAACCCCAACCCACACTGGACGCCCTAACTCTAACCCTAACCCTAACCCCTAACCCTAACCCATAACCCCAACCCACACTGGACGCCCTAACTCTAACCCTAACCCTTAACCCTAACCCATAACCCCAACCCATAACCCCAACCCACACTGGATGCCCTAACTCTAACGCTAACGCTAACCCCTAACCCTAACCCATAACCCCAACCCATAACCCCAACCCACACTGGATGCCCAACTCTAACCGTAACACCTAACCCTAAACCATAACCCCAACCCATAACCCTAACCCCTAACCCTAACCCTAACCCCTAACCCTAACCCACACTGGACGCCCTAACCCCTAACCCTAACCCCTACCCTAACCCACACTGGACGCCCTAACTCTAACCCTAACCCCTAACCCTAACCCCTAACCTCTAACCCCTAACCCTAACCTACACTGCACGCCCTGACCCTAACTCCTAACCCTAACCCCTAACCCATAACCCTAACCCCTAACCCTAACCCTAACCCACACTGGACGCCCTAACCCTAACCTCTAACCCTAACCTCTAACCCTAACCCTAACCCTAACCCTAACCCCTAACCCATAACCCATAACCCCAACCCATAACCCCAACCACACTGGACGCCCTAACTCTAACCCTAACCCCTAACCCCAACCCATAACCCCAACCACACTAGATGCCCTAACTCTAACCCTAACCCCTAACCCTAACCCATAACCCCAACCCATAACCCCAACCCACACTGGATGCCCTAACTCTAACACTAACCCCTAACCCCTAACCCATAACCCCAACCCATAACCCTAACCCCTAACCCTAACCCCTACCCTAACCCACACTGGACGCCCTAACTCTAACACTAACCCCTAACCCATTACCCTAACCCCTAACCCTAACACTTAACCCACACTAAATGCCCTAACCCTAACCTCTAACCCCTAACCCTAACACACACTGGACGCCCTAAACCCTAACCCCTAACCCTGACCCCTAATCCTAACCCACACTGGACGCCCTAACCCTAACCCCTAACCTCTAACCTCTAAACCGTACCCCTAACCCCTAACCCCTAAACCCTAACCCTAACCCACACTGGACGCCCTAACCCTAAACCCTAACCTCTAACCCTAACCCTAATCCTAACCCACACTGGATGCCCTAACCGCTAACCCCACCCTAACCATAACATCTAACCCTAACCTCCAACCCTACCCCTAACCCTAACCCCTAACCCTAACCCACACTGGATACCCTAACCCTAAACCCTAACTCTAACCTCTAACCCTGACCTCTAACCCTAACCCCAACCCCAACCCTAACCCCTAACCCTAACCCATAACCCCAACCCACACTGGACGCCCTAACCTCTAACCCTAACCCTAACCCATAACCCCAACCCACACTGGACGCCCTAACTCTAACCCTAACCCCTAACCCCAACCCATAACCCCAACCCACACTAGACGCTCTAACTCTAACCCTAACCACTAACCCCCAACCCACACTGGACACCCTAATTGTAACCCTAACCCTTAACCCTAACCCTAACCCATAACCCCAACCCCTAATCCTAACCCACACTGGACGCCCTAACCCTAACCCCTAACCTCTAACCTCTAACCCTAACCCCTAACCCCTAAACCCTAACCCTAACCCACACTGGACGCCCTAACCCTAAACCCTAACTTCTAACCCTAACCTCTAACCCTAACCCACACTGGATGCCCTAACCCCTAACCCCACCCTAACCATAACCCATAACCCCAACCCACACTGGACGCCCTAACTCTAACCCTAACCCCTAACCCCAACCCATAACCCCAACCCACACTAGACGCCCTAACTCTAACCCTAACCCCTAACCCCCAACCCACACTGGACACCCTAATTCTAACCCTAACCCTTAACCCTAACCCTAACCCATAACCCCAACCCATAACCCCAACCCACACTGGATGCCCTAACTCTAACCCTAACCCCTAACCCATAACCCCCACACTGGATTCCCTACCCCTAACCCCTAACCCCAACCCATAACCCTAACCCCTAACCCTAACCCCTAACCCTAACCCACACTGGACGCCCTAACTCTAACCCTAACCCCTAACCCCTAACCCACACTGCACGCCCTAACCCTAACCCCTAACCCTAACCCTAACCCCAAACCCTAATCCTAACCCACACTGGACGCCCTAACCCTAACCCAACCCTAACCCAACCCTAACCCTAACCCCTAACTCTAAACCACACTGGACGCCCTAACCCTAACCCCTAACCCTAACCCAAACTGGATGCCCTAACCCTAAACCCAACCTCTAACCCCTAACCCTAACCCACACTGGACGCCCTAACCCGAACCCTAACCCTAACCTATAACCCTAACCCCTAACCCTAACCCACACTGGATGCCCTAACTCTAAACCCTAACCTCTAACCCTAACCTCTAACCCTAACCCCAACCCCAACCCTAACCCACACTGGATACCCTAACCCTAAACCCTAACCTCTAACCCTAACCTCTAACCCTAACCCAAACCCCAACCCTAACCCACACTGGATACCCTAACCCTAAACCGCAACCCCAATCCTACCCCTAACCCTAACCCTAACCCACACTGGACGCCCTAACCCTAAACAATATCCCTAACCCTAACCCTTAACCTCTAACCTCTAACCCCAACCCCAACCCTAAACCCTAACCTCTAACCCTAACCCCAACCCCAACCCTACCCCTAACCCTAACCCACACTGGACGCCCTAACCCCTAACCCTAACCCCTACCCTAACCCACACTGGACGCCCTAACCCTAACCCCTAACCCTAACCCCTAACCTCTAACCCCTAACCCTAACCTACACTGCACGCCCTGACCCTAACTCCTAACCCTAACCCCTAACCCATAACCCTAACCCCTAACCCTAACCCTAACCCACACTGGACGCCCTAACCCTAACCTCTAACCCTAACCTCTAACCCTAACCCTAACCCTAACCCCTAACCCCTAACCCATAACCCCAACCCATAACCCCAACCACACTGGATGCCCTAACTCTAACCCTAACCCCTAACCCCAACCCATAACCCCAACCACACTAGACGCCCTAACTCTAACCCTAACCCCTAACCCTAACCCATAACCCCAACCCATAACCCCAACCCACACTGGATGCCCTAACTCTAACAATAACCCCTAACCCATAACCCCAACCCATAACCCTAACCCCTAACCCTAACCCCTACCCTAACCCACACTGGACGCCCTAACTCTAACACTAACCCCTAACCCATTACCCTAACCCCTAACCCTAACACTTAACCCACACTGAATGCCCTAACCCTAACCTCTAACCCCTAACCCTAACACACACTGGACGCCCTAAACCCTAACCCCTAACCCTGACCCCTAATCCTAACCCACACTGGACGCCCTAACCCTAACCCCTAACCTCTAACCTCTAACCCTAACCCCTAACCCCTAACCCCTAAACCCTAACCCTAACCCACACTGGACGCCCTAACCCTAAACCCTAACCTCTAACCCTAACCCTAATCCTAACCCACACTGGATGGCCTAACCCCTAACCCCACCCTAACCATAACATCTAACCCTAACCTCTACCCCTACCCCTAACCCTAACCCCTAACCCTAACCCACACTGGATACCCTAACCCTAAACCCTAACTCTAACCTCTAACCCTGACCTCTAACCCTAACCCCAACCCCAACCCTAACCCCTAACCCTAACCCATAACCCCAACCCACACTGGACGCCCTAACCTCTAACCCTAACCCTAACCCATAACCCCAACCCACACTGGACGCCCTAACTCTAACCCTAACCCCTAACCCCAACCCATAACCCCAACCCACACTAGACGCCCTAACTCTAACCCTAACCCCTAACCCCCAACCCACACTGGACACCCTAATTCTAACCCTAACCCTTAACCCTAACCCTAACCCATAACCCCAACCCCTAATCCTAACCCACACTGGACGCCCTAACCCTAACCCCTAACCTCTAACCTCTACCCCTAACCCCTAACCCCTAAACCCTAACCCTAACCCACACTGGACGCCCTAACCCTAAACCCTAACCTCTAACCCTAACCTCTAACCCTAACCCACACTGGATGCCCTAACCCCTAACCCCACCCTAACCATAACCCATAACCCCAACCCACACTGGACGCCCTAACTCTAACCCTAACCCCTAACCCCAACCCATAACCCCAACCCACACTAGACGCCCTAACTCTAACCCTAACCCCTAACCCCCAACCCACACTGGACACCCTAATTCTAACCCTAACCCTTAACCCTAACCCTAACCCATAACCCCAACCCATAACCCCAACCCACACTGGATGCCCTAACTCTAACCCTAACCCCTAACCCATAACCCCCACACTGGATTCCCTACCCCTAACCCATAACCCCAACCCATAACCCTAACCCACACTGGACGCCCTAACTCTAACCCTAACCCCTAACCCCTAACCCACACTGCACCCCCTAACCCTAACCCTAACCCCAAACCCTAACCCTAACCCACACTGGACGCCCTAACCCTAACCCAACCCTAACCCAACCCTAACCCTAACCCCTAACTCTAAACCACACTGGACGCCCTAACCCTAACCCCTAACCCTAACCCACACTGGACGCCCTAACCCGAACCCTAACCCTAACCTATAACCCTAACCCCTAACCCTAACCCACACTGGATGCCCTAACTCTAAACCCTAACCTCTAACCCTAACCTCTAACCCTAACCCCAACCCCAACCCTAACCCACACTGGATACCCTAACCCTAAACCCTAACCTCTAACCCTAACCTCTAACCCTAACCCCAACCCCAACCCTAACCCACACTGGATACCCTAACCCTAAACCGCAACCCCAATCCTACCCCTAACCCTAACCCTAACCCACACTGGACGCCCTAACCCTAAACAATAACCCTAACCCTAACCCTTAACCTCTAACCTCTAACCCCAACCCCAACCCTAAACCCTAAACTCTAACCCTAACCCCAACCCCAACCCTACCCCTAACCCTAACCCACACTGGACGCCCTAACCCCTAACCCTAACCCCTACCCTAACCCACACTGGACGCCCTAACCCTAACCCCTAACCCTAACCCCTAACCTCTAACCCCTAACCCTAACCTACACTGCACGCCCTGACCCTAACTCCTAACCCTAACCCCTAACCCATAACCCTAACCCCTAACCCTAACCCTAACCCACACTGGACGCCCTAACCCTAACCTCTAACCCTAACCTCTAACCCTAACCCTAACCCTAACCCCTAACCCCTAACCCATAACCCCAACCCATAACCCCAACCACACTGGATGCCCTAACTCTAACCCTAACCCCTAACCCCAACCCATAACCCCAACCACACTAGACGCCCTAACTCTAACCCTAACCCCTAACCCTAACCCATAACCCCAACCCATAACCCCAACCCACACTGGATGCCCTAACTCTAACAATAACCCCTAACCCATAACCCCAACCCATAACCCTAACCCCTAACCCTAACCCCTACCCTAACCCACACTGGACGCCCTAACTCTAACACTAACCCCTAACCCATTACCCTAACCCCTAACCCTAACACTTAACCCACACTGAATGCCCTAACCCTAACCTCTAACCCCTAACCCTAACACACACTGGACGCCCTAAACCCTAACCCCTAACCCTGACCCCTAATCCTAACCCACACTGGACGCCCTAACCCTAACCCCTAACCTCTAACCTCTAACCCTAACCCCTAACCCCTAACCCCTAAACCCTAACCCTAACCCACACTGGACGCCCTAACCCTAAACCCTAACCTCTAACCCTAACCCTAATCCTAACCCACACTGGATGCCCTAACCCCTAACCCCACCCTAACCATAACATCTAACCCTAACCTCTAACCCTACCCCTAACCCTAACCCCTAACCCTAACCCACACTGGATACCCTAACCCTAAACCCTAACTCTAACCTCTAACCCTGACCTCTAACCCTAACCCCAACCCCAACCCTAACCCCTAACCCTAACCCATAACCCCAACCCACACTGGACGCCCTAACCTCTAACCCTAACCCTAACCCATAACCCCAACCCACACTGGACGCCCTAACTCTAACCCTAACCCCTAACCCCAACCCATAACCCCAACCCACACTAGACGCCCTAACTCTAACCCTAACCCCTAACCCCCAACCCACACTGGACACCCTAATTCTAACCCTAACCCTTAACCCTAACCCTAACCCATAACCCCAACCCCTAATCCTAACCCACACTGGACGCCCTAACCCTAACCCCTAACCTCTAACCTCTACCCCTAACCCCTAACCCCTAAACCCTAACCCTAACCCACACTGGACGCCCTAACCCTAAACCCTAACCTCTAACCCTAACCCTAATCCTAACCCACACTGGATGCCCTAACCCCTAACCCCACCCTAACCATAACATCTAACCCTAACCTCTAACCCTACCCCTAACCCTAACCCCTAACCCTAACCCACACTGGATACCCTAACCCTAAACCCTAACTCTAACCTCTAACCCTGACCTCTAACCCTAACCCTAACCCTAACCCTAACCCTAACCACTGGATGCCCTAACCCCTAACCCCACCCTAACCATAACATCTAACCCTAACCCTAACCCAACCCCAACCCTACCCCTAACCCTAACCCTAACCCACACTGGACGCCCTAACCCTAGCCCTAACCCCTAACCCTAACCCACACTGGATGCCCTAACCCTAAACCCTAACCCCTAACCCTAACCCACACTGGACGCCCTAACCCTAACCCTAAACCCTAACTTCTAACCCTAACCCCTAACCCTAACCCTAACCCACACTGGACGCCCTAACCCTAACCCTAACCCCTAACCTCTAACCCTAACCCACACTGGATGCCCTAACCCTAACCCTAAACCCTAACCCCTAACCCCAAACCCCTAACCCCAACCCCTAACCCTAACCCTAACCCTACCCCTAACCCTAACCCACACTGGACGCCCTAACCCTAAACCCTAACCCTAACCCACACTGGATGCCCTAACCCTAAACCCTAACCCCTAACCCCAAACCCCTAACCCCAACCCCTAACCCTAACCCTAACTCTACCCCTAACCCTCACCCACACTGGACCCCCTAACCCTATTGAGGGGGGTTAAGTGTTTGACTCAAAGGCAGGCAAAGGCATCTAGGATTTGATACCAGCAGCCATCCGGTTGCCAGCTCACTTCCCGTCAGATTTCTCCCCTCCGGTTGCCAGCTCACTTCCCGTCAGATTTCGCCCCTCCGGTTGCCAGCTCACTTCCCGTCAGATTTCTCCCCTCCGGTTGCCAGCTCACTTCCCGTCAGATTTCTCCCGTCTGGTTTCTGGCTCACCTCTCTAACCGCTAGACTACCTGCCACCCAGTAGTAATGTATTGTAGTGTATTCTTCATACCTGCCAGGATATGAATGGTTCCATCTTGAATGTGGACAGGGTGGTGAGTCCAGCTAGGAAGCAGAGCCAGCGCAGTTTAACCAGAGAGATACTGTAGAGCAGTACACAGTGGGACAGGATCAGAGTGG